>NW_026136715.1:28494285-28567525 GCF_905237075.1 Dicentrarchus labrax
TCATGACAAACACATTTTTGTGAAAGATGTCTCTGAAATTCCTGAACTAAGTCAGGTACCATCATGCTTGACGGCACAACAACAAGTATGATGTAGGTCTAATGCTGCTTTCCATTTGTCTCGGAACCCGAGTTGGAAAGTGTAAATCTCGCAGCTATCTCGCGAGATTTCACAGAGACACACCCCCTTTTGGTCGGAATTTCAGCCGTCCAGCTCAGTGTGCCTCAGGGTACCCCGAGCTGGATGGGGGGGGCACGTACGACCCGCAAAATAAAGATGGCAGCGCCCATATTAAGATGTATTTTCTTTGTATTTGTACTACGTTGGTCGTTTTAATGTCGATTTTAAATGCTCCTACACACTTGTTTACATTGCTGCTTTAGTCCGGTCACCAATTTATGCATTGCACGGTGTTGCTGTGCGTGCAATACAATGTAAAGTTTTGTTTTCGAGCTGGTTTGCTAAATAGGCTAATGTAGCTAACAATAACACTAGCCTGCTATTGCCCCCAGTGGCTGGAGACAAACGCCACAGCACTTGTTGAAATTGAAATAGGCGAAAATGGCAAAATATTATTGAAATGTAAGACTTGCAATAACGGAATTACTTGAAATGTTAGTGTTTCTGTAGAAAAACGTATTATTATTTCACATTGAGCTTGTTTAGATGGGCCACAAGCAATAACATGACAGCTGCTGCACTTTTCCGACTCGTAATGCCCAAAGACAACTGGAACGCTATAAGTGGTACAAGCCAGGCAATGACGTCATGTTCTCGCGGCAGAACAACTCGGGTTCCGAGTTCACGAGACAAATGGAAAGCAGCATAATTAAAGGCATAGTGGCTGTTGTAATAACACCAAATAATCCTCATACAGGACTTGTCCAAATCAATATCCTTAAAAAAAAAAAGAGAAAAGGAAACAGTTGAAGGCATTAAACCTTAAAGTATTTTTGAATCTCTCCCAGAAGTTGGAGTGATTGTTCCATGTATAAAAAAAAATCTCCTGTTTGATCACATTTTTTTCCTGTCAAAAAGATCAAAGATGCTGGCCAGCCAGAGGAGTGGATATTTGTTCAGGATTTGCAAGCAGTAAATGCTGTAATCAACGCACGTGCACCAAATGTTCTAAATCCACACACAATTTTCTCTAAAATTAAATATGAGAGTAAATGTTTTTATGTTGTTGATTTGGCTAATGCATTTCTTCAGCATCCCAGTTCGACCCAGACGGTCAGTAGTGTTAGCATTCTCCTGTTGCAAGATGTTTATAGTTAGGCATTTATGCAATCTTTAATGCAGCATTAAAGAAATATTCATCAAGTATCACTCAATCTAACAGCCATACAGCTATCTTATCTAAACTGCAAAAACAAATTAAAGCAATTCAGACCATTCCATGGACTGAAACAAAGAAACAGGTTATGTGTTTTTGGGAATGACATCCTACTGTAGACAGAGGATCCCAAATTGTGCTGAAATTGAGGCACCATTGGCATCAATGCATGATGGGAAAGGCCTCGCTGCAAAAGGCAAAGTCCAACGGACACCGGAAGCTGAGAAAGCTTTTGTTGACTTAAAGCTAGCTCTTCAGACTCCTCTGACATAGGTCTACCAGACTGTAACAAGACATTCACACAGACTGTTGACAAACAGGGGTTAGTTGACTTCAGAACTAATCCTCTGTAGCAGCAAGACCTCCCAGCTGCCGCAGAGCAGTGGCAGCTGCAGAAAAGGCTGTGATGGCATTACGTGACATTGTTGGTTACATTGACCTGACTTTACTGGTTACACATGAAGGGCTCTATCTTGCACTCAGCGCAATTGACTTTGTACACTGGCGCTTGTATAATTTCTATTTTGCACTTGACGCACATTGGAATTTTCCGTCCACCGACGCACGTCCTTAAATTAGGGAATGAACTTGCGCTCCGGGGGGCGGTTCAGCGAAAAGAGGAGGCGTGTTCCGGCGCAAACGTTCCCTGGTGCTATTTTACTGTTTCAGAAAACAATTCCGCCACAGACCAGGAAAAACCTAGTCTAAAGTCAGTGGCGCTTATTCAGATGCTATTTTAAGGGCGCAGACTTGAGGGGATGCGCCTGAGAGGCAGCAGCAACATCGCCACCCGGTCAAGAGCATTAATACTGTGCCGCATCCCGGACAGCTCCCGCTCCAGCATGTCAAACCCGGTTTGCTGCAGGAACGGGTGGTCCTCCGGCGTGTAGTGGGTCTGGATCCTCTACTGCTCAGCCCTTGCGCACTGCTCCCGAGGCCAGGGTCTTCTTTCTGCGAAGCTGCGTTACATTGTTTTGATTTATTGTATGGCTGTGTTACATTTATTTCATGTCAATAATGTCACTTCTCGGTCTTTTATGGCCCTGACGACAACGTCGGTCTCCTCGGCTGTGAACCGCTCCTGGCGTGCGCCTGGCCAATCCGCCGTTATAATAGCAATCCGCCATGGAACAAGCACGCCTGCTTTTAAAGGGAATGTGAGATGACGCTCTGATTGGTTTATTGCACGTTACACCCAAACCACACCTATGACTAATGTAGCTACTTCAGACCAACCCATTTTAGATTTGTGCCGGGCGCAAGAGTCATTTATCCCGCCGGCATAATAGCAACAGCGCCCGAGATCTCCCCACAAAGCTACTTGCGTATTGCGTTTGATACTTGCGTTTGAGATCGGCAAGATAGGGCCCGAAGTGTCAACAATTCTGCTTAATAAAATATGAATTGTTATTAACTCTGCTACTTTTCTCCAAACCCTAGGTGATGGACAGCTGCATGAACTTGTTGTAACCCAAACAAATTGCTATCTGAAAATGTAAAAAAACACTCTAACAACCTTGATTCTATCTCACAGGGCAATGCTAGTGCTGACAAAGCTGCAAAGGCCGCAGCTGAACAATGTATTGCTTTGACTAACTCGCCATTAACACCTTTTAATTTGCAGGAATTGTAGGCAACAGAGGAACTCCAGAGAGGAACGCTTTCGTTCATTAACAAAGTGTGGCAAGTGCCATTTACCAAAATATCTATTTCCCTACTATCATAGGTTGACACATGGGAAGGACCATGTGTCAGAAGGTGGTATGGTGAGGAAAATACAGAAATATAGTTTCACAAAAGTTCTGTAATTTCTCACATAATGTAACATAATATGTCTAACAAACTGCTTTCATTGAACTAACATAAGAATAAGAAATATTGTCTCATCATTGTTGATATGTTTTTAATATGCAACAGCAGTTGCAAAGGCCCTAATCAAAGAGAAAATGCAAAAATAAAAAAAGAGAAAATGGTACATTAGAAAACAAATTTTCCAAATGTTGCAAAAAGCACTACTAATTGTTTTAATGCACACAAGGGCCAGAGTAAGGAACAGAAGTGGTCTCAGCCCATTTGAAATCCTATTTGGGAGACCACTAAACACTGGGATTGGTCCTGTTAAAAGTAAACTCATTCTGTTCAACATCAAGCGTGCATCAAAATCAGGAAAGCCAAAGAATAGGGCAAAAAGGGAGGGAGGTGCAGAGTGAATCTCTGCGTCACCTACGAGGGATCAGCGATGGAATCCAGATCCTCAAGAACATTTCAGATAACATGACAAATGATGTTTCTCACCATAATGACTTCCTGCATGAAGAGAAAAGTAAGGAATTTTAGAATACGCAGTGTTGAGACCTTTTGATTACTATCTTTGTAATGTTTAATACTTTGAGATGTTGTATAATCCCTTACACTAATTATCATCTCCACATCTTTAGAATAAATCAGATTGTTTAAGATTTGAATGAAGTGTAATCAGATTTTTTCTTATTTCAATTCAATTCAATTTTATTTGTATAGCACCAATTCACAACAGAAGTTATCTCAGGACACTTTCCAAACAGAGCAGGTGTAGACCGAACTCCTTATAACATTATTTACAGAGACCCAACAGTACCACCATGAGCAAGCACTTGGCGACAAGGGCAAGGAAAAACTGCCTGTTAAAAGGCAGAAACCTAGGACAGATCCTTCGGCTTTAGGTGGGTGGTCGTCTGTCTCTTATATTCCTTATTTTTACCATCTTTGTAAATATCACTCATGATTATGTCACATAGATTTATCATACATAACCAAAATGACTGCTAAAGATAAAAACTCTTGATTGATATTTGATTTGAATAAAACCTTACAGAAAGACAAGATCATACTTTGTATGCTTTATTAAACATTTGCCACCACACATCTTTTTGACAAATTATGTGTTTTCTTGTCCCTGACACTTTGCCATTGTTCTGTAACACAATTTGCTTAACTTTCTTCACAGAAGTGAACCAAATGCTGAGATATAGGCCTACTGTCTATATTTTTTAAAAGTTTTCTTAAAATCAAGAAGGCCACACGACCCCCGTGAAGCTTTGGTGACCTCTAGTGGGGGTCCAGACCCCCAGGTTAGGAACCACTGAGCTACACAATGAGACCACCTGAAAAAAGGGTGTCTCAGTCAAGAAAAGCTGTTCTCAGTATGTAAGATAATGATCTTTGGAAAAAAAATATTCCCTGATCAATAAAAATTTAAGGTTTGATTGTTGTAATTTGTCACCTCCAATTGCAGTACTACTGTGGTAAATATGGACAGCTGTACATGTGTTATGACTACATTTCCTGTGATCAAAATTGAGTGACAACAGTGCAAACACAGCCAAACATCAAACAAGTGATAAGCCAGCTAATATTAATTCAATTCAGTTCAATTCAGTTTTATTTGTATAGCGCCAATTCATATAAAAAGTTATCTCAGGAAACTTTTCAAATAGAACAGGTCTAGACCGTACTCCTCATAAATTAATAATAATATTACTGACTAGTCCAACAGCAAGTAGGTCATTTTATTTCACCAAGCTCTCTTTAACCAACCACCAAAAGCCAGTCCCACATTTACTCTTGTCCAACGGCTTCTTTGTCGCTATCTCTTCTTCTCCATCAACGTCCTCTTCAGTCTCTAAGTCTCTGCCATTAACTGTGTCCATAGAAGCTGAGCACGGTAACACTGCTTGCTTACTCCAGTTTGCCTACACTGCTCTCTGTCAGCATTCCCCCAGCCCCTCCTGTCGGTCCAAAGCTCCTGTGCTACCAGTGCAAACACCAACCCTCCTTCATCATTAGAGAAAACCAGAAAACACTTTCTCCATAAAATATAATCTAGTTTCACAGCCACCGGAGCAGCTGTGGCGGGTCGTCCACTAATCAAAAGGTTGTGGGTTCGATCCCCGGCTACTTCCGCCACACATCGAAGTATCCTTGACACGGTACCCAGAATTACTCCCGATGTTGTGCATCGGTGTGTGAACGTGTATGAATGAGGTAGTTTCCGTTTGATGGGCTTTGCCATTACTGAGTGAATTTGTGTGCAAGGGTGAATGTGGAAAATAGTGTAAAAGCGCTTTGAATGGTCGGAAGACTAGAAAGTCGCTATACAAGTACAGGTCCATTTACTATAGTTTCTCCTACCTTGCATGACAGTTGCTGCCATCAATGTGTGAATGGGTGAATGTAGTGTAAAGCACTTGGAGCGGTCGGAAGACTAGCAGTGCAGTCCATTTAGTGTTTTACCATTTGGTTTTCATACACTATTCTTATTATTTGTGTTTACTTATTTTATTGGCTTTTATTTATTTTAATGTTTTATTGTTTATTCCTGTCTTTTGGGGTTTTTCTTATTATTTTGCAACATTCCCTTTATTGTTGTTTATATTTGTCTATGTTAGATAACCAAAACTGTCCAATCAACAAGTTACCTGTCATGTGAACATTAAGCAGACCATAACTAAAAGGCAACAATGCATATTTTTTTTTCCTCTGTCTCATTGGGTGTGTCTTAAACCTGCGTTCTATGTAAAGGCCAGCAGGGGGAGCTCCATTGGCTGCAATAAAACACTGATTCTATGCAGTCTTATTGAAACATGACCCTACTTCTCACTTGATTTATTAGCTCAGTAAACAGTTTCCTAATGAGTTTATGGTCTCAATCTCTAGTTTCAGTCTCCTTCCCTACAGCATGATGTTCATTTAGAAATGATGGTCCCATTTAGAGTAAAATAGACCATAAAGCAGGGTATGCTTTAGGGCGTGGCTACTTTGTGACAGGTCATTCTCAGAGAGTCTGTCCAGCTCAACGCACCAAACTCAGAACAAATTGTCAAACTAGACAGTGCTGATCAAATATCAATCAGGTTGAGAGAAAGGTTGTTCTGCATTGAGAGCAGCTCAACTCACCATATGTCAGCTCCACTGGTTCTGACAAACCGCCATGGCAACGTCCATAATGCCAAACTTGAGGCTTTAAAATGGTACTCCACAAACCAATGGGTGACGTCATGATAGGTTCACACTTGGTTTGTCCACACCAAATGAACCAAACTTCAGCTGTAAAAGGACCCAATAAAACAACTGTGCGATTTTAAACTGTGAAGTTAAGAGTTGTCTTTGTAAAAAACCTTGCTCTAGTGTTTTGTGGCAGTTGAAGATGAGATAAAAATGCCCTGGGGGTGCACAATAGTCTAGACAGTTACTGCTGAATGTGATTATGAGGTAAATTAGTGTCCATGTTAAATTCCAACATTTTAGAAAGCATGCATATAAGAGTAATAGCATAAGTGCAGTGTACATATATTATAAACAAAATGCACCAAAATGTTTGGTGCTCTAAGCCATCAGTGTAGAACTGCAACTATTGCAGTTGTCCTCAAGCAGATGACAAGATAAAAACAAGTGTCACATTTGTACAATGCTGCGCCGGCTCTTGGTGACAGCCACTACCTGTGTGTGCTTGCTTTCTCATGCTCAATTGGTTGCGGGAGACACTGATACACAGCGATCCACCCTAATGGACTGTACTCTGCCGGGAGTCCTAATTCACAGAGAAACAATCACCTGGCGGGCCCGGCCCTGAGCGGAGGGGAATGAGTGAACAGATGTACTAGGGGAGCGAGGTAGCGTGTTAACACGCAACGCGCTATCGGGAGCTACAGCTGCAGCTCTGATCTCTCCCGGCCCTCAACATGCTCAGCTCCCTCGGCCCTCCTTTACAATGCCTCCACCCCCCCCCACCGACTCCATCCTCCCTCCCATTCACTCCTCTCCCACTTTCTCCATCCGAGGGCTCTCAGCTCTCTCTTCTCCTTTCTCTTCCCTAGATTAATGCGCAGCTTGGCATTCTGTCTCTCCCTTCTTACAATTTTCACTCTGTGATTCCCCCTCCTCTGTTTTCCCACTCTCTTTCTCTCTGCCTCTGCTTCCCCTCCTCTCTCTCTATTCGTCCCTCTCTCTCTGTTCTCGAGTGGCCAGGAGAATGATTATGCGAAGCAGGACTGAGCTCCATCAATGTGTCACCAGCTTGTTCCCCAAGTCCCCTCCAAGGGCCAGGCCCCCGCCTCCCTGCTATGGCCCTCCGTCGGCCCACCGACTGGCGGTGCATTAGCACAGCGCAGAACAGTGGCAAGACAGGACAATAAGGATAATTGAAACTTGCCTTGATTTAGCACTGTTCTTATTGGTTGTTGTCTCGCTGTGCTGCTATATCTGAGATCAGGTCAGGATGGGTCAGGCTGAAACAAAGGAGAGAAAGAGAGAGAGAGAGAGAGAGAGAGAGAGAGAGAGACAGAGAGAGAGAGAGAGAGAGAGAGAGAGACAGAGAGTGTGTGTGAGGAAGTTTCACATGACCTTGCCATTGAGACAGTTATATATGTGTGAAACAAAGGGCAAGTCAATGCTATTCTCAGCCTAAGGAAGAAGTCCATGTAGACACAAAAAAACAGTCTGGCTCAAAGCCATGGACCTCCTTCCTTTCTTCCTCTGTCTTCTACTAGAATTCACTCTCACCTTACTCCGCCCTCGACTGGTCAAACCGGGTTTCTAGCATGTGTGTGTGTGTAGGGAGGGAGATTCCCTTTATCTCTACCTTTGAGTGATGGCTCAGTCAAAACCCAGCAGTGCAGTAACATCATGAACACTCATTGCCTCCTTAACAGCCTCTCACACACACAGACACACAGTCACTACCATCTGATGGCTGGATTTTTATTGAAAAATTAAATGAGAATGATTTTGTCAGGGTTACACGAGACAAGTTTATATTTAGATGTGTTCATCGATTCGCAGCTGACACACTACACTGGAGCTATCTTCGGCCCATTACTCAGCCTGTGCCACAGAGATTGGCCAAATCCTGCCACCACTAAATCATACAGCAGGGGGACAGAGTGAGAGGATGGGAACAGGCTTATGAATGGTTCTGAATGGTTTATTTCCCCTACTTGCAGTGCATTTGATAAACTTTGAACCAGTGCTAGGTGTAACCATCAACATATAAAAGATATTGGGACATCTCCACTTCCTCCCACTGTACAAAAATGATATCCCAGTTATGACCACTGCCATCTTTTAAACCAGAGTCTGCGCAGTAGTGATCAGGGTTGGTGCCGCAGTATTAAGATACACCCATACACCCCTCCGAGTAAATGGCGAGTGGGGCTTAGCTGTCAATCATGATGTGATACCCCCTTTTTATAGCTTCAAATAGCTAATTAAAACCAAACTGATCAGAACAATGAACAAGCTTAGACATGTTACCAGCTTAGCTTATTTTCTAAGTTATTATATCAATTGTATCAAAATTCTTGTCCTCCAGGGGGTACTTGACTTTTAAAAAAATAATAATTTAAAAAATGTCAGTAAAGCATAGTTCCTAAAGTAATGTGAAATGCGTAAGTTCAATATTTTCAATGCAATTGTTAACTATGAACTGTCTCCTGCAGTTGCCTCCCTGCCCTGAAAATGACAAATGTCATCGATGAAGCTTAACCATGTTTCTCACTCAATTGTAGGTACAACCTATCAAAAATACGCGGTTTAATGCAATTTCAATGCTACCTTCAATGCCAAATTTAGTGATGGATTTTAGACATTTGAAATGTAGCATTTAATTAAATTCAATTTTATT
Organism: Dicentrarchus labrax; assembly: GCF_905237075.1. NCBI lineage: Eukaryota > Metazoa > Chordata > Actinopteri > Moronidae > Dicentrarchus > Dicentrarchus labrax. The sequence continues at coordinate 28,503,282 of NW_026136715.1, forward strand.
TGTATAGCGCCAATTCATAACAGAAGTTATCTCAGGACACTTTCCAAACAGAGCAGGTGTAGACCGAACTCCTTATAACATTATTTACAGAGACCCAACAGTACCACCAAGAGCAAGCACTTGGCGATGGGGGCAAGGAAAAACTGCCTTTTTAGACATATCACATAAAGCAAACCTCTAGGACTGCCTTTTTTCACTTACGTAATATTGCAAAAATGAGACACATCCTGTCACAGACAGATGCAGAAAAACTAGTTCATGCATTTGTTACTTCTAGGCTGGATTACTGCAACTCCTGGCTCCCTGTAAAATTCAGAAGAGAATTTAAAATCATATCTTAAAGACCTCATAGATACGCTATTACCCCACTAGAACACTGCGTTCTCTGAATGCAGGGCTACTTGTGGTTCCTATAGTCTCTAAAAGTAGAACAGGAGCCAGAGCCTTCAGCTACCAAGCTCCTCTCCTGTGGAACCAGTTTCCAGTTTGGGTTCGGGAGTCAGACACCCTCTCCCCATTTAAGAGTAGGCTTAAGACATTCCTCTTTGATAAAGCTTATAGTTAGGGCTGGATCAGGTGAGTCCTGAACCATCCCTTAGTTATGCTGCTATAGGCCTAGACTGCCAGGGGCTTTCCATGATACACTGAGCTTCATTTCTTCAGTTCTTGGGCTTTCTTGTCCCGCAGGTTCTCATGGATCCTGGTGGAGCCTCCTGCAATGGTCCTGCTTGACTCCCACTGCTAATATTACTGATATTATTATTATTATTATTATTATTATTACAGTTACTATTATTACTATTATTATTGTCCATCGTTGTGGCTGTTGTTGTTCTCATTACCCTATTCATCTTCCTCATCATCATCATCATCATCATCAGTCATTTCTATTAGTATAGTTGTTGCTACTGTTGTTGTTGTGCCCCTTTGTCTCTGTCTCTGTCTTTCTCTCTTTACCCCTCTACCTCCCTCTCCCTCTCTCTCTTTCTAACCCCAACTGGTCGAGGCAGACGGCCACCCACCTAGAGCCAAGGTCTGTCCGAGGTTTCTGCCTTGGGTCAGGGTCTGCTAATCAGAAGGTTGGCGGTTCGATATCTGACTCTTCTCGCTGCATGTCAAAGTGTACTTGAGCAAGATACTGAACCCCAAATTACTCCTGATGCTGTGCATCAGTGTCAGAATGTGTGCGAATGCCCTTAGTTTCTGTTTCTGATGAAACTATCTCAAAATATTGACTTAGCATCTCAAAATAATTCAAACCTTCACAATATTTTGACCTAGGATCTCAAAAATCTTTAAAATACTATATTTTGCTTTTTTTTCAATATTTTGCTAAGTCAATATTTTGAGAAAGTTTCTCTTTATAATGATTTACAGAATCCCTTTTTTCCCCGTCACATTGGCAGAAATGGGCATCCACAGATATGTGCTTGATTGTTCGGAATGATGATAATACATATAAATAAAACATATGCGACATAAAACATGTTTTACTGTAGACGAATGAGAAAGAACAGAAAACTGTTGCTTCCTTTCTGCTTTCTGGTGTAAAGTAGTTGTGATAGGCCCCAGTAAAACATCTATTTACAGTTTTTATAATTTATGTAGAATAAGCATTTTATTAATTTTATCATTTATCATTTTATTAAAGATTGATACTGCCCATTTTACCAAAAAAGTGATACTAGACTGTACAGCAAATGGCACCAATTTTAATTTAAACAATCAATGTGGCTGCAAAACTCGCAAACATCCCTATCTCGAGTCAGTGTTTGGTTTGTCTATTCTGGGTTATTCTAGAAACATGACGGACTTCGTAGAAGACCCACTCCCTTTGTAGATAAAAAGGAAAACACAAAGATTCCTATATTCAGGTGATTATACACTAATGAAAACATACTTATGATTATTATATTCCATTTCATAGATCCTCCTATATGTTACACACTGGCCCTTTAAGCTCTAATTTATAAGAGCTGACAGTTGGAGCAGATTCCAGATATGTTGTGCATAAAAGTCAGTTCTTTGACACACATTAAACATTTTAAGTCCTTTAAAAAGAGCTGTCTCAGTGCTGAGATCCAAATCCTGTCTGGAAAACATCAACTAAGGCCAGGAAGGTTTTAAGCTGTTGTAACACAGCATTTTCAACTATTTTAATTAAAAATTGGGGGGTTTATGGGCCTATAATTGTTCATTCGTGAGAGAGTGTTCTTTCATAGTTGTAATTTCAGGTCCTGTGGGAAGTAGTCGGAGAGAAGGGAAGTGTTGCAGAAGATCCGATGCCATGCATTTTGAAACATTTAAAAAAATATATATATATCAAGGCAGCAGAAGGAGGATTTTTAAATGTTGCGAAATTCCATCCAAGGTTTATGGCTTATATGATCAAATTGTGTCTTGTGCTATAAGCACATTGCCTGCATTGAATGTATTGCATTGAAGTGTAACTCACTACAATTTAATTTCCAGTTAGTCCATTACAGTGGTGGGGCACAGGTGGTGTGGCAGTGAAGTTACTGCTATTTCAGAGCTTTGATTCTCTGCTAGAACCCAGTTGGACCTGATATGACCTGCTAGGTTCGGGCTGGGTTGAGGCCCAAAACAAGTGCCATAGGTTGGGGTTGGTTCAGGCTCAGACAAAATTCTATTTTGTTTAATCTAATATTTTATTAATAATGCATGCTGTATTGCAACTGTAACTGATGCGATAATTTGTTATTCATTAGTTTTTATAATAAATTGCACAAAATGATGTGCAATTGTAGTAAATGTAATTTACTTTAGTTTGTAATAAACTATTTAAATTATGAATTTATTTTAAGAAGAAATATGATTTCGGGTTGCACTTGACCTAAAACTGCTTCTCTGGTTCGGGCACAGTTCAGGCACATTTGTTCAGGCTAGGGTTGGGTTGGGCCGGTTTCTTTGGGCCCGATCAAAGCTTTATTGCTATTGTCAACTCTCGTTGACTTTGGGACTCCTTCTGTGTGGTCGGTGCAACAATACTGTCAATACATTCCAACACTGAAATTACTGGCATAACACACAAGAAAATCAGCCGTTACAGTGCACATGTTAAAGTGCACATATTTGTTGTACCTCTGCGCTTTCTGCCCTCCAACACTCAGTGGGCATGACCGGAATCTTTCACAAGCTGCCCAGGCAGGTGTTGCTAAAGCTACCGGGCTAGTTGCACAATAATGGCAGAGAAAGATCTGTGTGGCTTTTCAATGATGGCGAGAACTGAGGGAGTTTAAGTGGCTGAAAAGTGACGTCATGGTTGCTTTATTTCTGTTGGACAGGTAATTATCTGGTTTGTTGTGGGAGGGAATTTTCCTGAACTATGTGTGAGACAGGAGGTAGTTAGATAAGGCTAGCGATGACACCAATGCTGTTCTCCTCTCCGGCACTGTGTGTTCATGTTTGTTGTGGGAGTGGCTCTGGAGAGAGACAGGCGGGATTTTTTACTTTGGATACTAGTTTCTCCAAGTTGGTGTTTTTTCTGTCAGGTGTTTTTGGTCAGATATTTTGGATCTGGTCGTTTTATCCTTGGTTCCGTTTGGATTGGGTCTGACTGTCCTTATGTCCCTTTCAGATAGGCTCATCGGATTCAGAAAAGTTTTTTGTGTAGACCACTAAAACACAGACTCCAGATTTCTGTAAGGTTCCGTTGCTGTACCAGTCCCCTGTGAATAGCAATTTAGACTTAACTTGACAGCGGCGACACTCGACTGTCCATTCACAGCTCACCCTAATGGCAGATTCACTGAACTTTTATAGTACATTCATCAAAGAGACCCATAAACATAAAACTGATATGGGAACAGATGGGTGACATTCCATACAATATAACAGATATAAACCCCTGGATCATATAAGTGCTGGTACTACACAGTCCAAATCTATAGAAGCATAGGGAAGAAAGGGAATTGAGTTTTTCACATCAGATTCATTTTTCTATTTGATTACAGAAGAGTGGAGATATCAATCTGTGAGACTCTTGCACACTTACTTGGATATTGAATCCGATATCCAATATTTAATAGACTTCAACTAAAAATCTTTCCAAATGGCACAAATAATATTAAATAAAGTTGTGTCCCATTTACTTTGTGTATTGGTTTCTTGGGTTAAAAAAAAAACATTTTTAGGGTTTCACAGACAATCAAGCCATTTCAATCAATATAAAAAAAATCACACAGCAGATTCCCAGTTGTAGCAATGTCATCAAACACCACCTGTATTAACCCTTCATTCAAATGACTTGCTGCAAATCTGTAGTTTGACACTGCAGTTTGTTCTATGAAGAAAAGGACCACCAGAGCTGTTTGGAAATTCACAGCTGAGGTGTAAAGGTTCCTTATGAGATAAAAATTTTAACAATGATATAAAATTATTTCAAATTACATGACCCATTTGTAGAACATCAGACTCTCATGCCACCCCAGGATAATTGTTTCAATCTTTCCATTGATTTTGTATACAATCGCAGCCCATTCTCGTTCAAAGCTCGTTGCCGTCTGTCATTTACCTTGTGGATTCTTGCAAATACCAGTAGGAGTACTAGGACAAACCTAATTTTTAATAATACATTATCTGTCTCGTGTATTTGCAGGTACATCGTGGAATAGTGGAAATTTAAACAAATATGACCAAAAGTCATGCTTATAAAGTTAACTACTGCAACTTTAAAGGACCAATGTGTAGGAAGTTGCAGATTGCAAACATTTTTAATTTAATTTATTTTAATAAAGCTCATCCAAGCGTTTGTAGCAAAAACACGAAAGGCCAATCCAGAGCCAGTGTTTTATTTGTCTGTTCTGGGCTACTGTAGAAACATGGCTGTTCAATATGGCAGACTCCTACTATTCTTATTTTCAGGTGATTTCCGGTGAAAGTATCAGCAACTATGACAAAAAGTTATTTTTAAAGAAGTTACCTACCGCAGCTTTAAAACTGCAGTTCAGTCAGCCAACTCACGTGGAATGTTTATTAAACAGTATAGCACATTTACATTTTGGCGTCTAGGCTCCGACCTCATCACTCTCCACAGATATGTTTACATGAGATATTGGGGAGTGATGCGCAAATACCTTAACCCCCCAAAACAGCACGGAAGGGAGCCTGATGCCATCAGTGAAACAATCTTCTATGTGTGGACCTTACACAGCCGCGGTGTGGCCATTCCCCTGAAGCACCTTGGCCCCAGTGGAATATACTATCTAGTGACGAAACTGCAATGTGTGACCTTGGCTTGGCACCTTGGCTGCCGTGTGGCCATTCCCCTGAAGCACCTTGGCCCCAGTGGAATACACTATCTAGTGGACTGCTATGTGTGGGTTTTGCCGTGTGGCTATTCCTTATGAGCACCTCAAGCCATGAGGGAATATACTACTTAGCAAAGTATTATGCAGGAACATTTCCCATATAGCAAAGATATAGATAGTCCCAGTAAACCCAGTAACCACCTGATATGCAAATATATGATTAATCAATTCAATTTGTATAGCACTAATTCATAACAGAAGTTATCTCAGGACACTCTCAAATAGAGAAGGTCTCCTTATAACATTGATTACAGAGACCCAACAGTACCACCATGAGCAAGCACTTGGCGACGGGGGCAAGGAAAAACTGCCTTTTAACAGGCAGAAACCTAGGAAACGGCTCCAGGTGGGTGGTCGTCTGCCTCGACCAGTTGGGGTGTCAGCAGATAAATATTTTAAATACATTAAGGGGAGCAGGAGCTCATGAGTTTGCATGGCCAAAATCCCTTCTTGTGCAGCCTGACATTAGCCTTGGTAGATTGGTTGATGCAGGCAGATGGACAGCTGTGGTTGTAGCTAAGCATCTTAGATGGTGAAGGGATAGTGTTCGTGTTAGGCCACAGCTCAGCAGACACACAGCTTAAGCAGAACCGGGATCTCGCCATGGGTTGCAACCAATGACAATGAACAAGGGAGCCAACCGATGGGTTGGAGCGATGATGCAGGGATTTCATCATAGAGAAAGGACAAAATGTAGTGTTAGTCATAGCAATGAAATTTGAGTGCCTTGGTAAGATCTATCCGATTATGAGTGTGTCAAGAATATTGAGCACATGTGATGCGATCTTCTAAGGTTAAATCAGAGAAGGGAAGATTATGCTGAGGATTAAGATGAGATCTGCATGCATATTCACCCCTGAGAAACCCATAAAAGCCATTAACAGAACTTCTTCCAACATATCAATATAGTAAATGAAAACACTTAATGCACCAGTGAATTGTGTGAGGAGTCTTATCGTTGCCTTGAGGATGCGCCGTTTAAAGCCATTGAGGAGCAGCTGAATGGAAGGATTTCCCAGAAGACTCTGGGATGCTGGATCTTTACATCGAATGTGAAACTGAATCCCTGCTAGCATAGCTTTGATACTTGCATTTGAGGATGTTAGGATCAAGTAAAACAATAAATGCACAAACTGTAAATTATTTACACTATGGCAGCTCACAAAACACCATAATATTTCTGGGACCATCTGCTGCCCCAAACGACAATTGGGTAGAGTTCATAAAGAGCAGTGAATTTGGAACTGTTTAAGGGACTGAATTTCTGTTGTCTGCAAACCACATTATGAGAACCCCCCAAAACCAACAGAGAAAAGTGAAAACTAGGGGAATCTGCATATTCCTTTTAGTCATTTAAAAATAAATGCTGGTCCATCATCAAATAACAAAGACTAGAACCGCATATCTGTGCAACAGCCTTAGTCTAATACGCGGTATTTTAACATTTTAAGCGGAGATAAGGTGTTTAGCGGCGTTTAAACCTGAGTCCTGGACATGAGCGGAGCTCTCTTGAACCGAGAAGTAACTGAAGAGCTCTTCATGGTTAAGGCCGGATGGAATTGAGACGTAGCGAGCATACAGCTCTTCCAACATGCGGTGCACGGGCCCGCAGGTGAGTCATTTGTGGGTGATGCGGCCTCAGCAGACTGAGTCTGGGTGTCGGGGATGAAGCCAATATCTTCCCCTCAGACGGAGACTCACTCTCCGAGACAGAGATGGCGAGAGACATAGTGACCATAAAGCCGAAAGGTAGGATTACAGTTGCATCCAAAAACAATGTTACGCTATAGTAAACAGAGACACGTCAAGCACTAGGACCAAGAAGAAAACGGCTGCTCAAGCTGAAGCCTGTTTCTGCTGGAGTTGCCCAGGTAACATCAGAGGTTTCATTTACATTTACGTTTGAATCGGTGTCCATGTGGGTATGTGTGCGTGTGTGTGTCCAGAATGTTTTTTCTATATTTACATTTGCATTTTTTACAAGCAGTCAAACCAATAAAGGGAACAGTAAACGTAAAAGTAGCAATAGAAAACTAGAACAACTCCTATTGTGTAATTCAGGGCACCCGCCAGTTAGCTCAGGCGGTAGAGCTGGCAACCCATATACGGAGTTGCTGCAGCGGCGCAGGCTCGAATCCGACCTGCTGCCCTTTGCTGTGTGTCATTCCCTCTCTCTCCACCCACCATCACTGTCTCTATAAATAAAGCCATCAAAAGGCCAAAAAAATAACCAAATACTTGTGTCCCCCCCACCTCTGAAATCAAGATTTTGTCCTTGATCTGAGCTGAGACTAGGTATGTAACAATGAAATGTTGTCCAATTTAGTACTCACTCTCTTAAACTTTAAATCTTGAAATAAATTATTTGTTTGTGCGTGTGAACATGATTTAGTGTGGTGAAAGCTGTCATAACAAGCAGCAGGAGAGCACCTTGTTAACCTCGTGGTATACTGCATGCTCAAAATATCAGCTCATTGCATTGTTTATTTACTCACAGTTTAACACCATTCTAATCAAAATATCAATCAACCTACAGGTACCTAGGTCAAATCTTAAACACTGGTATATGAAAAAGGCTTTATTGTGATACAGGCAGTCATTTAGGCACAACAATAGTTTTCTGGTTGAATGTTCAGCTCAAGTCTAGAAGGCCCTACAAGTCATGATGCCAAACATGAATCAGAATAAGTTCAGGTATTGCACATCTTTAGCAGACCACCCAAAAATCCACTAGAATGCAGGAAATCACATCTACTTAATCCAAAATTTCCTGGGGGTGGACCTTCAGCTATGTCTGCTTCTCAGAATGTAACCAATATTGTCCATCTCCGGTAGGCTGCTCCTATCAGCGGCTTTGGGCCTCCCCACAAACCACCAGAATGCAGGGTACAACATGGGTACAACATCAAATGAATTCCAATTCTCTGATATCTGAGCCACCAACTTGTGTGGCTGCGTGCGCGGTCTAATTTTGGTCACCCCCGACAAAATCTCACTCCAAGGTTTTTTGAAAAGTTGGCAGCTATGATGTCATGTGTGTAATCAGCACAGCTCGAATTGACCTGCCTGAACTAGATCGCAGGCTACGCTCCATTTGTTATAGTCAGTGTGTAATGCTTCTGAATCATCCTAAGTATTTGTAGTGGGCATATGATGCTTGATGATGAGTGCCACCCATCTACACCATGCCTTATTTATTCCTATATTTGCTTCAAATTCTGTAGTCTCACCAATAAATAATGAAGCCCCACCAATAAAATATCTCTTTATATTGAATGGTGTGGTGAAGTGAGAATGGATAGCTCCATTTCAACACAGTTTCTGTGAAATGTTGCTGGTCTTTTAACATTGGCTGGAACGCTAACAGGACATCTTTTGACATGGTATCATTTTTCCTTCAATACAAAAAAGATTTTAATTTCTATTGAACCTTACAACACACAGGGTCACTGGCTCCACAATGGCTGCAGAGGACAATATGAGCTGTACCCATGAGTCTGTTTGGTATTTTATTTGCATTTTGCTACTTAACCAATTGAGTTGGTCATTGACCTCTGAGAACATCTGCTTCCTCTGGCTCCGGCCCCTTGTGTGGACACGGACTGCGAGCTTATTGTTGTTTATGGGTAGTGGCCCCTTATCCGCAGCTTGGTCCGCTTGTCCAGGCAGGATAAGTGATGGAGCCAAATCAAAAGTCTTTTCATTAGATTGAAAACCTCTCCCGTGGTGAAGTTTTACCCAAAGTCACAAGTTTAACTTTCCGATCCAGTGGTACTAATTAAAAATACAATCACACATCGACCCCCCTCTGTCTTTCTGTCTTTTTGTTGCTTCTTCGTCTTCGCCTTCTGGTAGCCCCTCCCCTCTCTTTTCACATTTACTTCTCAATCCCGCCGCTGGCTTGGATCAGAGAGCTCTCTCTCCCAGATTAAAAAGTGTCAGTGGGATCTGTACACTGTATCCATTGCTTCTCCCCTGCCGCCAGGTAATGCAGAAAAAGCATTCATCTCCTAGGCCATTTCACATGCCAGCTAAAGTAATGGTCCCCCGGGAACTTTAACTGCACCATACAGAGGGGTGGGGAGGGGGAGAGTGGGGGAAAAAAACAAGGAAATATTTTGGTGTTTGGTCTTGGTGGTTGCAGTTTGTCTCCGATGGGACTGCCCCTTCACAGAGACAGAATCTGAAGGAGCTTATTGTTTTTTTGTCCTACAACACAACCTTATTATTCTGTCTGCTCGCCAAGCCGGATCAGATGAGCGTACAGACTCTATAGTGCCCGTCAACAACTCGCAGGAGCACAGATCAGCACACACACGCATGCATCACTGCAGGTACAACTGGGACGAGGCGGGCGGGGAGCGGGAATGCTTGCACATACACTTGAGCATAAATTAAAAACACACAAGGCAAACACATCACTCACTTTGCATATTCAGAAATTAAAGATGTAATCTGGCTCAATGCAGCCTTTCACACTGACCCAATCACAAAGACAAACAGAACAGAGCACTTCACCTCACAGATGACAAGAAAAGCCCCAACAAAGTGGGACATCTTGGTATGCGTTATATTAACTTTTACATGATTGCATTGCTCTTTGCTTTATGGAGAAACATTAGTGTCAAGACTAGTGACACATGTTTCATGATCCTCAAATGAAAAAGGAAATCACAAGTTTGTATGAAGATTTGTGGATTAATAATTGTGTTCACAAATGTGCCTTCCTATAAACAAACAAATACCCGGCATATTAAATACATTTTAACAATTTCACAAAAAATACAACCAATAATAAAATAAATATAACATTTAGATGATGTCACTAATAACATTTGAATTTTAATTGCTTCAAGTGTGCTTAAATGCCTGAAAATACTTGACGTCACGCATTAGTTTGTGGAGCAACAAAATAGTGAAAAATTTGTGGGAAAAAAGTTATTTTTATAGAAGTTAACTGCAGCTTTAAGGTTTTGAACGTTAGCTGGCATGCTGTGTGCACGCATTTGTAAATGAGACTAAGAAAGATCTATCATTTTAGTATTAGGTAAACTTGTATGTAAGGAAAATTTCAACATTTTAGAATTGTATTAATTGACTGCAAAATGTGAAAAAAATAACATCTAGAGGATCTAGAGAAATATTAATGGGGTGTCCAGAGGTCATAAAGACTTTAAGGGATGTCAAAAATATATACTGATTTAATCACAAACAATCAAATATATTGATATTGGCTTGGAAAAGCTCCGAAATTCAGATATACATTTTTTAACATGTTATTTTTAAAATTAATCTAAATGAATGTGTTAAATTTGACACCATTTGACATGAAGCTGGGGTGGCCAGGCATTTTTTTTAGATCTGCCCCTGCACCTGACAGATGCTGTGCTAATTGTTTTGGAGAAAATGATTGTAAAAAAACCTCTAAAACAGAAAAAAAGGACATTAAGAAGTGGAAAAAGGGAAAAGATTAAAGATAACAAGACTAATTGGAGTAGTGGGATGCCTGTGAAGGAGCACAGCAGAAAAGTGAGTCATTTAAAGATGTAATTTTGTCTTTTGCTTTGCTCTTTATTTTTCTTTTTTAACATCATTAACATTCCAAAACTGCATGTGTGTGCGCTTGATGTCTGCGCCGGTGTCTCCACTCTCCGCTGTGATCCCAGGACAGATCATACACACACACACACAGAAGTGCAGACACACACTCAGTCCCCAGTGCTCCTGAGAAGCGGAGATTGCCTCTTTAAGGTGGAAATCAATATCCTTTCTTTCCCCATCTCTCCTCCCTTCCTCCTGTCCTCTCAATTCCCAGGTCCTCTCTCTCTCCATCTTGCCGCGTCTCTCGGCCGCTTCCTCCACAGATACATTCGCTTCACCTGAGACTCTTCATCAGCTTGGAGACACACACAAAGTGAACACCTCTCACCCTGCTGTCTGTATGAGGGTTGCTTCTCTTCCTCCCTCTCGCTCTCTCTCTCTCTCTCTCTCTCTCTCTCTCTCTCTCAAACACACACACACACACACACAGCACCACTATGGTGTCACCAAATGCAGTGACAGGTACTGAGGACTGGTGCAGGGTGTTGGGACTACAACTGGTGAATTGTCAGTGTGGGGAGGGTGTGTGTGGATGTTTGGCGGTGGAAGGGCTCACACCTCTTTATTTGGCAGGGCTAAAAATACAGGAGGGAGATTCGTCAGGGGGGCGGTGACGGGGGAGGAACGTGGGGGTGCTCGGGCTTATGGAGGCATTAGCTGTGGTGCCGATATCAAAACTTGTCAACTCTGAAGGACAAGGCTTTAGAGAGGGTGGAGTTACACAGGCAGTGTGTAAATAACCAGTGATTTTTCTAATGTCATTCAGTCACATGCATTAAAAATATGGACTTCCACATGATTAGGAAACACAAAAAAGATTTAGTTTTGAGTCAAAAAAATTGTTTCTCAGTGGTTCTCAGCCCTGAGACCTATTCACTCCTATCCATGTGTCAATGTCTCTGTGCTTCTGTTGTTTTTTTTAAATGTTTTGGTTTTGAAAATACTCTTGTAATCCACTTGTGTTAAAGGAACTCCACAGACCCACTCATACACTGGAACAATACTGAAAAATAAAACACTTCTTTTGACACATTCTTTTATAATTTATGTTATATTTAATGCACAACATTAGCAGTAACAGTTCAGTTGTGTTAAAGAATAAAAAAGCTACAGAATTAAAAAGCACACTAAACAGCACCACAAACCCACTCACAGTCTGGGATAGTACTAAAAAATAAAGCACTTCTTTCGACACATTTTTATGGATAATGTGTACTATATTCAATACATGACATTAACAATAACAGTTCAGAACTATTTAGAACGATACACTGAACCCAATAACGAACTGTCTGACTGCAGAAGAATAACTAGCAATGTATATTTTTAGGCATGTTTTACACAATTTTGCACCAAAAGCTTATTTATTTATTACTTTCATGTCACATGGGTCCAGAAGATGGTTATACTGGGGCTTATGTGCCGGACTATTTTATGGCCTGGTGTGGTGACTTGCTGGAGTCTTGTGCACTGGTGGCTTCTAGTTTCTTGTTCATCAGAAGTTGCATACTGGACTAAATGTCAAACTATTGCTTTAACGGGCTTCCAAGCACCCCAGCATTCAACGAGAGCAATGGGTCAGTGATAGGATGACGGGTGTGATTTTCATGATAGCCAAACAATAGTTTGTTGCATGCCTATTTAACAGCGCCAAAAGCTCTCACTGACAGGTCATCTGTATGATTTCATCTCCTCCTCCTCCTCCTCCTCCTCCTGAAGCTGTTTAATGTGGTGGGTGAATTGTCTGACCACACACAATTTTGATTTTGTCCATTCCCTATAAAGCCATGGTCAATATAGTATAACTGCCCTGGTAAATCCTCCTTTTCTTTTTGCACAGCGTTCTCTTCTCCCTAATGTTGGCCATTATGCCAGTGTTTTTTTAAGCTAGCTATCTAGCTCATGTCAACACAATTACTTTATGCTTGCAAGATGGACGACTGTTTTTTTTTTTTTTTTTTTTATAAATTTACTAAATATAAAGACAATAACAAGACTAAGAGTCTACAGCCCTTGCAAGCTAGCAGCCATGTGAGGGTGGACACTGGTGCTTTTCGCAAAATGCTTTGAGCTAACATGCTAAAATGCTCCATGCTCTAGCTCCATCCAAATGTGTGAATTGAATTAAGCAGAATTTTGAGTAATTTCAAAAGAAAATGCTAATTGATGCTTGTTTTTTATCCACTACCGTTATGCAGATATTAAGAGTTGGTTCATGAGATAAGCAGTAGGTGGGCACAACACAATGACGTAATTAAAAAAGCACCAGTGGGAGCTCAAATGGTGAAAAAAGAAAACAATATGGAAATATGACATTTCTATTAGTTTTGTTATTATGTATTAATGTGAGGAAGGTTCCATCATCATGGATGTCTTATAGAGCCATGAGGAGACTCTCAGTGGAAACAGCTAATCAGTCATGTGAGTTAAATATTTGCTATGTCACAACTTATTCAGAAAAAGTCTTCCTTTAAGTGCATCAACCATGTTTTTAAAAAAGGCAAAGAACCACCTCAGGTGAGTGTGACTAATGCAATACTTCAAAATGCGCAAAGAAATACTTTGATGAAAACAAGGCTAGTGACAATGCTAACATGCTGATATTTAGCAGGCATAATGTTAACCATCTTACTTTAATATGTTAGAATGCTAACATTAGCTAATTAGCACTAAACAAAAGGTACAGGCTACTGAGGCTGATGGAATGTCATTAGTTTGGCAGGCATTTGGTCATGAACTACAGTGCTGGACAAATAAAATGAAATGTGAAAGGATCGCAGACCAAAGTCATTAGTGCCATCTAGCAGTATAGCTGCAAATTGCAAACTCCTCACTCACCTTTCCCTTCCAAGCATGTAAGACGTGGCCACGAAACTTGCATTTGTTCATTCTTGGCTACACTAGAAATTTGGCGGACCAACCAAACACAACCAAGATCTAAACAGTGGATGGTAACAATGTGGCTTCAGACTGGATAAACAGTCAGTGTATGACAGCTTCTGGCAGACAACCACAATGCTGACGCAGGCACAAAGGGGATATAACGCCATCGATAGGCGACCGCTGAAAGGCAGCGTTACCTGAATAAACAATAACAAATACCATTAGGAGCACTAGGAGGAGCCAGAGGAACCTGATTTTCTAGCACAAAATAGTGAAGATTTCAGCAAATATGACACAAAGTTTTATAAAAATTACCTACTGCAGCTTTAATGCAGAAATGTTTACACATTACGCTTTAAATGCTAAGATCCCATTTTCCTGACATTCCTTCAATTAAGAGGACCTAACAACGGAGAGAATGATCAGAAGTGACTGCATCATCCCCACCGCCCCCAACCTTCCTTGAAATCCCCCACTTGCCTCACCTTCCAGTCTTCCCTGCCCTGTCCCTCCCAGTCTCCCACCCACCTACTTTTAACCAGACACCCCCCAGCAGCACTGGGAGGCTATTTTTTGCCACACTTCACTAAATAAGGCCGTGGAGCACGGCTGCGAGGGCGGGGATTGTGGAGGGGCACGCGTCTCTGGCTCTTACCTTGGTATAAAAACCCTGGGATGGTGGGGGTTTCCTCTGATCACGCTGAAACCTCTTGCTTGCTCCCCCCGCACGGTGTTCTCATTCCGACTTTCTTTCGTCTATTCTTGACACTTCGTTGAAAAAAACAAAACAATGCACAAACACTGCCTGTGAGCGGTATCAATTGACCTTTTACTCAAGAACCTTTTCTCTCTCGTTTTTTTTACGTTAACAACATTTTGTCGTCTTTCTTTCTTTATTTTGGAGGAATTGTTTTCACCGACCGCTGGACAGCATAACGGGGAAAGTGACGTGGAATATGGGGGCAAAAGGACAGGACAGAGTAAGAGATAATTGAGAAATGCTCCCCATTCTACTGTTCCTTTTTACCTTCCTCTTTTTCCTTTTTCTTTCTTTTTTTGCTTTTTTCACCACCTTTTATCCATCCAAACATCCCTTTTTTACCTCCCACCATGTTTGTACTGTCCTTCCTTGCTTCTATCACCCTTTTTCCTGTCATTCTTCCATACATTTAATCTCCTTAGCTAACCTCCTGTTTTCCCCTAATTTCTGACTTTAATTCTCTAGCCTTTTCCTCCACTCCCTCTATTTTATTTTACTCTATTACTATTTTTCCTGCTCTCCTCACCCATTGTCTCTCTTTACTCCCTCTTTCATTCTCTCAACCCCTCCCTACCTTCCTCCCTCCCTACGTCCCTCTTCCCGATTTGTCCTTCAGCTCTGTCAGCACTCACTATCTCGCTCCATCTCCTTCTCTGGCAGTCTGATCAGCTGTCTCCCTTCTAACTTTACATGGCCTGGTGTGGTGCGGAGGGACGGGCGGCTGCCGGCTGACGCATTTCACTGCCCAGTCATCACTTCAAATCAAATCCTCTTACACAAACCTGTGTGCTTTTTTTTATTGCTCACTATTTTTGCTCTTTTCTACCTGCACTGGGTCCAATGTTTTTTTTTTTACCCCTCCTCCTTTTTCATCCCAACCAGCAAGAAAAAGAGAGGCAAGGCAAGTCCCCTGACCCTCTTCTTTTTCTTTCCTCTCTTTTCACTCCTCCTCCTCTTCTCCTCTTCTCCTCTCTGCAACCTTAAACTCTCCATCGCTGATTCAGCTCCCAGGGAAGGAAAGACTCCGCCTGCAGCGACTGCTTCACTCCGCACGGGCCAGCATCCCTATCTGGATCACCTTTTGCTACGGTAGGTGTCTCTGCGTTTGCGTAGATAAATTTGTCAAATGTGTGCTTACTTGCTGCATATATTTGTGAATGTGTGTTTCTGTATGCTTTTTCCCAGCCACCTTCACACACACACACACACTACAGTTTTTTTCTCAGCTGCTCTTTATGAAAAAAAAAAAAATAGACTGTGAGTTAAGGAGCTGGAAAGAGTCTTCTTATTTATTTATGTATTGCTACACTCCTCGTTAGGATTGTTGTAGCAGAGCTTACAGTGCATGTATTGTCAAATCTCCACACATTGGGGTTAAAAGGTCAAGGGTTTTCTCTGAGGTGTTACACATACTGGAGTGTTTTCTAATCAGCTTGTTGTACTCAGTGGAAACCATTTAAAATAAAAATATGTCTCTTTCTAATTGAGAATGAGACATTAAATAAAGGTTATATATGATGCATGAATTTACACAGTGCTTGAGTGTAAGTGCGTCAACATAAAGGTAACTAACTTGGGCAAAACTGATTTGAATTTATCAATGTATGAATGTATGTGTAGTCGTCATTTGACATGAACAATCATATTATGTATCGCTCTTTAAAAATCCACATGAAATATTTCCTTCTGTTCGCGTTCTCTGCATCAGTTCCACGGCTTTTTTGTTTTTCTGATGCACTTTTTTTTTATTATTTAATGGCAGTGACTGAACCTGCTTCCTGTACTATATTTGTCGGCCAGACAGGTGAGCTTCATCTGCAGAAACGTCACAGGAGTACGTTCTAGCTGAACTCAGTGTTGGTGCGGCCATCCCACCGAGACCTCAGCTCTATCTATAGACGGGGACACACACACGTGTGACTCTCCTGAGAGAGAGGTTAAAGTAGAAGCTGGGGTTCTAAAAGTGTCATGCATATGCTCCAGTCCCTCTGTCTCCCTACCCAGGCTACTTTTATCCAGTTAGCAGATACCAGGGAGATCAGCAGCGGTCAGCTGTCTGTCAAGCGTCTGATCCCCTCAAGCGTTGACAGGCTTCATGGTGAATTGCTGGAGGTGGCGAGGTATCGGGTGTCCCAGCCTGGCCCTATAGGAGCGGTTATAGCAGACCTGCAGCTGTTTGAAAGCAATCTATCTGTCTTTCTGTCTAGCAAGCGATCTCCCAGTGGGTGTGAAACTTGGCTTTATATGGTGTTAGCTTAAGTGCAGCAGCTTTGAACGTGTACAGAAAGGTTTACAAGAGGGAGAGGATGAGCCGACTAGTTTCCGACTGGTTTATTGGGATGAAAAATGCCTTTCGATACTGCACCCTATTGTAAGGATTGCAGGAGTCGTGCCAGATGTTGGCAAATTCCATCCATTTCCTGCCAAGCTGTGTATCACAGTGCAATGCGGGTGCATATTACACACTGCCCTTATCTTGCAATCTACCACAGTTGGCTCTTCCTCACTGGAGAATTGTAATTGTTGCCTGGAATACTGGGACGGGGGGAGGCGCAGAGGCCGGAGTGGATAGGCAGCTTAATTCTTCGTAATGCGTCTAGTGCCGGGCTGGAGTGTGCTTGTGCGCCTCGTTTACCAGCCACCGCTGGTGATTTACAAAACCTTTCGTTCTATCGCTGGGGGAGAAAAGAGGGGAGGAATTAGAGAGAGGAAGAGAGAGGAGAGGACGAGTGTGATTTATGGAAGGGACTTTTAGTTTAATTACTGGGCGGGCAGGACTGATGTGCACAGCCCCCATGGCACTGGTTACACAGTGGTAGGAACACAAAAAGGGGCTATTGGGGGCTACAGAGGATGACATATCCACATAGGTTTTTGCGGATGCAGTTGATACACTCAGGCAATTTGTGTGTTCATAGCGCAAGAGAAGACACAGGAGTCAAATTATATAGCATGGAAAAGCAATATACAGTACCTGTGCAGTGCACTCGAGTGGATATGCACAAAAAATATCCACAATGCTGCTTTTACAAGATATCCATTTTACACTTCACTGTGGAGGCACACTCATATAGAAAAATGCACGCTTTGTCCCTTGCATGTAAGAAGAAAATAAATAGTTGTGAGGAGAATACTGCTGTGTCAACAGTCCAGCCTCAATGTCTGTTTCATGGAGATTTGATTAGCTGTAATTGTCATTCAAGGTGAAAGGTTGACAGCCAAAGACGAAAGAAAGACTTCCTGATATTGCAGTTTGGCAATGCCAGCACTTCCAGGAGCAATGCATGCTGGGGTGGCTGCTCAAGGTTTTTTTTTAAACCACTACTTGTTCTTACTCTCAGTTCATCCACTATGTCATAACTGCACCAATCTGATATTAAGCATTGGTATGGTAAATGGTAAATGGACTGTACATATAAAGTGCCTTCTTTCGACCATTCAAAGCATTTCACACTACTTTCCGTATTCATACAGGGATGGCAAAGGCCATCACAAACAGAAGCTAACTCATTCATTAACATTCACACTGATGAAAAGCATCAGGAGCAATTTGGGGTTCAGAATCTTGCTTCGACATGCAGCAGCAGCAGCTGGGGATCAAATGGCCAACCTTCTGATTAGTGGACGACCCGCTCTACCTCCTGAGCCACAGCTGCCTAGTCTGTTACTGGCCAAAATCCCTGGATTGATGTTCCAATATGATCCCTTAATTGCCTAAACTATTACATAAATAGTTAAACCTAAGTTTTTAACTGGTTATGAAACAGTCTAAATTTAATACTGATTCCTTACATAAACAAAAACACCATCTCATTTAGTAATTACATTAATAAGATTTTCCATAATTAAAGACGGAATGCTTCATTGACGCCATCTGTGTTTTCACTGTTACAAAAAGAATGTTGTAATGAAATGTTTTTTGTGGATGAAAATATTCTATAAGAAAATCTTTCTTTTGATGTAGTCACTACATAGAAAATAATATTCTTGAAAAATCAGTGAATATGATAAAAAATTGCTGCCGTTGGCTAGCAACTTAAGAATAATACTTGGCGTCGAATGCAATTTATCAAAATTTCATAAATGTCTGAATGGAACTGACCAATCAAAAATGCTCCTAAAATTTCTGTGTGAAAAAGTTTATATAGGTTGGCTAGGTTAAGCAAAGCACATCCATACAAATGTATTACTATTTGTTTAAAGGACCAGTGTGTATGATTCAGTGGCATCTTGGTGGTGAATTTGCAGCTCAGCCTTCCAAGCGTGTAGGAGAAAGTACGCTGGCTGTGGAACCCATGAAAAACTGGCCCTATCTAGATCCAGTGTTTTGTTGTACTGTAGAAACGTGGCGGACTCCGCCAGAAGAGCACCCGCTCCCTCTGTAGATAAAAACAGCTAATTCTAAGGTAACAAAAACACAACTATTCTTATTTTCAGGTGATTATTATATTCCATTTCTGACAATAGATCCTCCTAAACGTTACACACTGCACCTTTAAGGTAGGGAAATGGGCATGTATCGGATATAAAAAAAGTGGTATTGAGCCGTCGATAATCATAACTGGCCTCATATAATTAGTGGGATCAAATATTTGAAGGGGAAGACCAGTTGGAAAATTGCGACACAGTCACAGCTGTTGGCCCATAATTCAAACACAGCTGCACAAAGAGCACACACACACTCCCAATAACCCTTGTACGCTTCCTCCTGCTCCCACCATAGCTTTCCTTAACGCCTCTCTCAGAGCCTTCATTAGATGCCTGACGTTAGCAATGGTTCAATTCATTAAAAGTGCGACTCAGCCTTTGTGCATTTGCCTATAAATTGGTATTGATCTCTGAGAGGACAGGGAGGGAGGGCAGGAGGGGGCTGGGGGACGGGAGAGGAGAGGGGGAGGTCTTTGTCAGTGTGTGTTTGTGTGTGTGTTGTGTGTGTGTGTGTGTGTGTGTGTGTGTGTGTATGATGGGGAGGGTTGGTTGCTTGTGGATCTGGGGCTGAAGCTAATGGGAGGGGGCAGGGGGCCTCAGGTGAATAGGGTTCACTCAAGCAACAAGGGCAATTGAAGACACACATACAAACACACACACTGTGCATGCTGACATACATTTACAGATTGACACACTCACACACACACACACACATATTGACATTCCTTTAGTCTGCTCTGACTGCTTTCCCCCATTCAACCTGTCCACATGCCACGCTACATATGCCACTCAACCCCATCATCACCACCGTCTGCCCAGCGTGGGACCGTAACGCTACTGTAGTTTGACCGAAAGAGAGGCAGAGAGAGTGCGAGCAGGGAGAGAGAGACAATGAGAGCACATGCTATGTAAAGGGGAGTGGGCAGTCAACTGCATAGCATGGTGGCCTATAGACTGCATGGGACAGTGTGTGTGTGAGAGGGGAGGGAGGGAGATGAATGGCACAGAAGGGAGAGAGGAATCAGTGGCAGAGGAGCGGTGGGGAGAGCGAGCTGTGCAGCCGGAATAAAAGTTTTCAACGCGAGGAAGAGGTAGAGATTAAGGAAAAGAAGAGGGGAGTGTTAGAGAGAGAGAGAGAGAAAGAGAGAGAGAGTGGCTAAACACAGAGAGGGAGAGAGACTGCAGAGGCAGCACCTGGGACACAGACTGAGAGAAGAGAGAACGAAGCACTTCTTCTTCCCAGTCTCCTTTTCTTCTCCGCTCTCGCTTTATTGCTCCTCTCTCTTTGGCGCATCGGCCCAGCTAAAGCAAGGGGTGAGGAGGGGAGGACGAGGAGATGGGGGGGGGGGGCTCAGTCCAACATCTGCCTGTAGGTAAGTGCAACATCTCCCTCATTTCCCCTCCCCACACCCCTCCTTTCACTCCACCGCTGCAGCTGAACCTCTAAGCGTGACACTCAAGGTGAATTGCGTGCTGGGTGTCTTTCTCTGTGTGTGTGTGTGTGTGAGTGTGTAAAATTGCTTCATAATGTACAGTATGTCAAAGCAGAGCGGACACAAATTGTAGTACGCTGCAGCATATGAAAAACTGTTCTTTCAGGAGAAAAGGGGGCAATTTTAATGTTAATCATATGAAATGTGACTTTTAAAAGTATGGTTTTTTTTGCAGATGATTGCAGGCTTTTTGTGTAAATTAGTCTGATCTCTGATGCGACGTGACGGGATTTTATAAAAATGTAGGTTTAAATGTTCAGTTCTTAATAGCGTAACAGGCTTTGTGCAGTTCAGAAGCGGTGAGAAAAGTTGTGTAAGAAAAGTGTAACAACTGGCATTTTAGCGCGTATGTGTATGAACTTTTGTGTGTGTGGGCATACTCAATTTTCTGTATCAGTCGCTGATGTCCGGAGGGACCCTGAAGCTGGTCGGGGGGGGTTACATGCATTCAGTGACAAGCATGAATCCTGATTCAACATTTTTTCATCCCCATTTAGTGGGCGTGCGGGGGGGCTGGGATGGAGGGAGGGGGCACCTGATGCGCCACCAAGGACAGTGGCCTGCTTGGGGGACATACTTCTTTATATGCCCATATGAACAAGAGCAACTATGGAATGTAAAGAAGTATGTATCCCAGGTTGGAAAAAAATTCTGCGCTGCATCTGAACCAAACATTTAAACTCGACTGAGTCCGTGAACTGTATGGACACACGTTGGAGAAGATGTTCTAGTTCCACCATCCTATATGCTCATGTGTGGTGTGTTTGTGCACTGATGTGGCCCAGTTGAGTCCAGTCAGCTTGCTGCTGCAGAGAGATGCATACAGTAGAAAACTGTAGATGCAGCTGCAACTCCAGTCAGCAGTTTCCGCTCACCCGCAATAGATTTTTAGATCCCTCTTTCACTCTTCTTTTGAGTTTATTTGCAGGAAGGCATACTAATGGTGAGTATTTCAAGAACACCTTGAATACTCTTACTATTACTTTCTGTGTTGTTATTTGTCAACACTCTGGATTGTGAATTAGCTTAAAAAAATACACACACTCACACTTACACACACCACAGACAGACAGCAGTTTCCAGTAAATGGTGCAGTGATTAAATGCCTGCTAATGGATAGCATGGTCCAAGAGGATGGTCAGAAAGAGGAAGAGGCAGAGACTGGCTGCAGGACTCTCTGACAGATTACCGGGCTCAGACGCCTAATGTGCAGTCACGCTGTCTGGATCTGGGCTCAACACACTGGCTTCGTTACGAACGGTTCATAGTTAATGTGGTGATTGGGCTGACTAAAATCTTTCCTGCTGATCATTGCCTGTTCTTTCACAATACCTTCAAATCTCCAGTCTGGTTGGGGTTGTGACATTTACTAGATTCCTCAAAGAGGCAAAAGTGATAGGAAGAATGAGGAGCAGGGATGAGAAAATGACTTATGACGAGTCAAACCCACAATGTCAGGATACATGATATCTGTCTTAGCCTGCTGAGCCAGCACAACACTTTTCTTTGATCACTCCTGTGTGATAATTCTGTAGTGTATAGGATGTATGTGTGCTGTTACAATGACTAATCTGGGTGCGGTTTGGGAGAAACAACCATCCTGTCAGGTTTTAGTGTATGTATTTTGGCCTACTTTGTATATAAATACTGTATGTGACCTAGTTAGGGTTTACCTGTCCCTGTTTAGGTGCTATTTGGGCCAGTTTCAGTGCTTTAATTTGGCCCTGATCAGGTGTACACCCCAGGGCATTGTGCCGGGGCCTGACAGGGATCTGCAGTTGGATTACACCTCCTGCCAATCTTATTTTACAAGCTAAAAAAAAAAATATTAACAGTGGATCATAAACGAGAGAAAGCGCTTTGTGCCAAGAAGAATAGTTTAACATTACAACACGCACGGCCAGACAGTGTTTTGAAGATAATTAACCATCAATATAAGAGACAGTTCTAATCTTAGCAGCAGACGAACAGGCCGATGAGATAAACTGGGTCCAAAAATGCACACTGTACCAAACACCCAAAAAATAGAAAACATGAAATGGGTTTGTGATGGCAAGTGTGTGTGTGTGTGTGTGTGTGTGTGTGTGTGTGTGTGTGTGTGTGTGTGTGTGTGTGTTTTTATGTTAGAGGGATTTATTGCAGTGATTTTTAAGAACCAGAGGGAAAGGTCGTTGTACTGTGGGAGAATTCAAAGATAGAAGGGCATAGTGCTGAGGGTGGGGGTGTGGGCTGGGGGTTGGGGGTGACAAAAGGGAAACGAGAGAGCAGTGTAGACTGAAGTGGGATCGGAGCGGAGGGAGTTGTGGCGTGTGAGCGTGCGAGATGAGGCAAGGCGAAAGAGGCAGAGAGAGAGAGGGAGACTGGATTGATGATGGTGTTCAGGGCTCGTGTTTGTGCACACGTGTGTGTTGGGGGTGCAAGCTAGGGGGCTGGGCGGGTATTGTTCTGTCACTTTGCCTATGTCAGCAGGTGGAAGCTCTCATCAGGACATTAAATATGCAACAATGCTGACTGCGGCACCGTGCTGAGACAGCCAAAGCTGGACGACTGGGGGGCCCCGCTAAAAGTAAACTGGTGGCACCGCTTCGCCTCGCAACGCGCTAGACAGCAATCTGTCCATGCGTCCGTCCCGAGACCTCCAGCTTCTTCTCGGGGCTTGTCCTGACCCTCCCTTGCCGCTCCCCTCAGCTGGGTATCCAGCTGGGAAAGCTGGCTGACTTACCGGCCGGCCCGCTGGCTGGTTGACTGGTTCCCCCATCTGGGAGTCCACACAAGGGCAAAGGCAGAGCTAGTAATCCGCGGGCCCAGTGAGGGATTAGCAGTAGTTACATACAGCTCAGTCATGTGGAACATTGACTGTAACAACTGGAAAGTCTGCCTCTGTGAATGTGGAATTTAATGCAAAATCTACAGTAGAGCTGACTGTATATGTGTGTGAATGAATGTGTGATTGACCAGTCTCTGTCCACCACTGATAGAGCACAATAGTCTTTAGTCTTCATAGTTTATGAACAATTTTAGATCTGCAAACATCGGGGACTAGGTCCACGTCGAAAAACTGGTCTTATTTTTAGATCCGTGTGTGCCCATGCTTCTGTTTTATAAATCTTAAAGGACCAGTGCAGGACTACCGGTAGATAGGGAATATAATATTCATAATTATGTTTTTATAATTACCCTGAAACTAAGAACTGTTGTGTTTTCGTTTTCGCCGCATTAATTTACTGGAATGACACCAGTCTGCCGACATAGTGCGGGTGCTGGCGAACCGAGCTCAGGACAACTTCATTTATCAGGCACCTTTCATAGAAACATAGCAAAGCTGAAACAATGGATAACATTTTGCAGGACTAAACAAATGTAAAACATCAATGAATAAAAGTCAATAGAAAAAAAAACTAAAATAAACACCAGGAATAAAAATAATGTACAAAACAATTATTCAAACTTAAAACTTAAAAAGATTAAAACAACATCATCCTGTACAGTCCTGCAACGTGACTTTATCATCACCAAAAAGATCATATAATTAAATTTTATTTGTATAGCGCCAATTCATAAGAGAAGTTATCTCAGGACACTTTTCAAATAGAGCAGGTCTAGACCGAACTCTTTATAACATTATTTACAGAGACCCAACAGTACCACCATGAGCAAGCACTCAGCAACGGGGGCAAGGAAAAACTTACTTTTAAGAGGCAGAAACCTCGGTCAGACCCCAGCTCTAGGTGGATGGCTGTCTGTCTCGACTAGTTGGGGTGTGAGAGAGAGAATAAATTAATATTTGCTTGGAAAAGCCTCCAAAAGATATTGAACTCAAAAACATTATTGTGGCATATTACTAAACCATTGAATACAAATATCTGAAGGTGGAGTTCAATACATTGTTTTATTTTAATATTTGAAGACATATTTTCCAAATACATGTCTTCTTCCATTGAACTTAATTCACTTAGTGTAAAATGTGGCCATAACAGATCATTAAATTACTTTTCGCTTTTTCATTTTTAAAATGAATCTGTTAAATTTGACACAAAGCTGAGGTGGCCAGGCCATTCTTTAGATATTCTATATATATCCCTGGCACACATTCCTGGTAGATGACTTTGCAACATAAATGCTGTATTCCTGTTTACCTTGCAGTCGTCTTGACAAAAGATAAAATAGTTGTTGCTGTTGTGCAGTGTCTAATAAGCCTTTAAAGATGTTAATATGGATTGTATTCCATTGTCTCGCTGATACATTATCTATCGTGCACTGTTTCAATGCAGGGCTGAATCCCCTTATAGCCATAGATAGATGTGGGTACGCCCTTAATCCACCGTTTACATATCAATACTTCTGCCACCACTCATTAAGACTGCAGATGAAATGATTGCTGAAGAAGAGCAATTTGACTGACTGTGTTACATCATCACTTTACATAATAACACCCTTGGATTGATCATGTGTATGCTAGTCTGAAGTCTGTTTTTGTGTGTGGGATATAGTGTATGCATATTGTGTGCGCACCCCTGGAGGGTTTTAAATAAGTACAAGATGTAGAATTTGAAATGGGAATGTGTTTGACTAGCAAACTAGGATTTTGATCCTAGATAATTCAGATGAGTGTAATCAACACATGCTGGTCCAACAAGAACAAATCATTTCAAATTGTGTAATTCTGCGTTGTTGGCTGTTGTTCCACCCCAGTGTTGTTGTACTTTTACATGTAGCTATACTCAGAAGGTATTCTTTGAATTTACTTAATTATGATAAGTATTTACATGTGAATTTAAATGGCTTTAACACTATGGTTAAGCAATTCTGTTGGGCGAACTTAATCTACCTGAGTTGGATCAAGGCTGTATATGATTGTTGAGTCTCATTCCCAGAGTCCCAAAGTGTGTGTATTTGACAACTATCTTTCTTGGCTCTGATTGGTTGTTTTTGTTCAGGTCCGGTGGATTCTTGCAAATGCCATTAGGAGCACTAGGAGGAGCCAGAGGAACCAGATTTTTTCACAGATTATCTGTCTTGTGTACTACTGTCAGATATTGTGAAAGTTTAAGCAAATATGACAAAGACACACAAGTATTGTTAAGTATAGTATTGGTTCAATTTAGAAATGTAAAATGTGTGTTTTTAATTATTGCAGGTATTTGTCATATAATTTTTTTGGCAATAGTTTTCACAGGATGGCAGTATGAGACTCTACAATTGGGAGTATTATATTAAACACCAGAGTTTACTGCTGGGATTTTTTCTCTCCCTCTTTTAATCATGTTTATAGTAAGTGTGCATCTGCAGCAATCCACAGAATATAATAGGGCTAAAGAGTAATGGAAGTTGAAACAGATGCAGTGGAGTGGTAATGTATGTATCGTCTTGCCCTGATACAAGGACACAGCCTATTATATCCCCTTCCATGTTTATGTCTCTAAAGTGAATCTCAGGAGGGATGTACATCTGAACCCCCCCAAAGTCATTCCTCAAACAATAGGTACACACACAGATATCGTCACATATGATGCTGTAATGTAAATTAAATATGTGTACGGACACACTCCCTACAGGGTAAACACACACACACACACACATATATATATATATATATATATATATATATATATATATATATATATATATGTATATGACAGCCACAGTATTGATTTATCTGGCTGTTTATGTTCTTTTTTCTAACACATTACATGGATATAATGTATCTGTGCTGAGAGCAGTGGCTCGCTGATTTGTTTCTCACTGTAGAAGCAGCTTTTATTTGTAATATCAGCGATGGGCTGAAGCCAAGGTAAATGTGTAATTTCACAGCTTACGCTGGCAAACTGCTCATGCACTGAGTCATTACAGAACCCTGGTAAAATGTGCTGGTGCTTATTAGAGATGGAGCGTCTGCTGTACAGTAGAAGTGTCACTGAAATCACCGCAGACAAATGACTTTCTAAAATAAAATAAAAAAAAGACAGATGAAAGAAAAACAGATAAAGCCCAGATAATAAATGACTTTAGAAACCTAATGAATTGCTCATAATTATGAGCCTTAAAAGTCAATTAGTTAATTGGCCCGAGCATTTTAATGTGAGAATGATGGTGCATCAGTTCAAAGGGAAGCTGAAAATCGATTAAGACAACATACAGCATAATCAGAAACCAAATTACGATTTATCATTTAGCGATTAAGTCATACATTCTCTGTGAGCAGGTCGGAGCCTAAGAGCTGCATCCTGCCCCACACACACACACAAAACACACAGGCTGCGTGCCTCCAAAAAGCCGATCAGTCCCTACACCAGGACAGGGATCAATGTTGAGGTAATTTGTTTCGATCAATTAAACAGACATCTGCTTGAATTAGACTCCGATAGACTGCAAAAGGGCCCAACCCCTTCCTGTTTGCTGAGGTGTACGTGTGTGCATGAATGTGTGTGTCTCCTTTGGACGTACTCAAAATATGAGCACACCGAAGCCACAAACAAATGGCTGAAAGGTGAAGGACATAACATTCCAAAAGCACAGATTTTGGTGAGTCAGATTATTGAGCTCTTTCGGCTCCTTCTGGCTTTTATAATTCAGCCAAATTGATGTTTTGACCTATGATTGGTATGTGTGCATATATATCACTTTAATTATACCTTATGATTTCCAAAATACCATAATTTTACATTATGCTTAGTAAAACACTTAGAGGTGCAGTAGGTAACTTTTATAAAAAACGAAAACAACCAGTCAGAGCCAAGAAAGAAAGTTGATTGTTGAGTCTCATTCCCAAGTCATCGAATACTGACGCTAAGAATAACACTAAAGCCTCCAACCCAAAGTGTCTTTCTATCTTTCTCTGCTCTGATTGGTTGTTTTCATTCAGGCCTGGTGGATTCTTGCAAATACCAAATAGCCAGAGGAACCTGATTTTTACACAGATCATCTGTCTCATCTCTCATACTGTCAGGAAATATTTTTCCATATTGCAGCTAATATGACAAAAAGTTAATTTTTTTAAAAGTTACTAACTGCAGCTTTTAATGGCACCTAGCGGTGAAGTTGCAGATTGCATCCGTTTGAATACAGCTTGCCTTCCAAGCATGTAGGAGAAATTACAGTGGCTTTGAAAAGCCAGTGTTTAGTTCATCTGCTCAGGGCTACTGTAAAAATGGGGTGATTCAACATGGTGGACTGAACTGAACCGCTTCCTCTATAGTTATCAACGTCTCATTCTAGTGCTGGCTCCTTTTTACTGTCATGGCGGCGGCCAAAACGCCGTACTGGAGGGTTCAAAACGGTACTCCACAAACCAATGGGTGATGTCACAATAGGTTCACACTTGGTCATAACATTTCAGTTTATTCCCTTATTCCTCCAATTATACTGTTTGCCTGTTTAGCTCATAAGATGTAGTGCAGGGAGGAAATGGAAGAACTTCACATCTGGAAAGAGCAAAGCCATGGGCTACCTGTTTATTGTTTATGGTGCAGGAAGAAAAGAAAAAGAGGTGAAAGACAGTTGTATTAGCCAGTCTAATTTAATGGCTCCCACTAGCATTCTCTGTACATCAAGTGATGTTGCTGACACCAGAGCCTGTCTATTACTGTACGATATGAAGAGAGAGGGCCTGCTCCCTTCAAATGAACACGCAGGATAATTGTTATGCAGTGAAGCTGTGAAGCAGAGGGAAGTAATTAAAGGAACAAGGGAACTGTGGTGGTGGTGGGCCGCATCTCCCTCCTCTACGTTCCTGCTGCTACTGTTTCCCCCTGCTCACTGGAGATTACACACACGCAGGTTTCCCCTTACACTGACACCCTCATAATTACTGCCAGGGTTTACAGTCATCCTAATATTCTAATTACACTCTGTCTGTGTTTATAAGGTCATAACATTTACAATTTTACGACAGTAATTGTCAGTTGACCAAAAAATAAGAAAAAGGCATTTCCCACTCTTAATTGTTTCTTCTGATGACAACACACATTATAATGCTGCCACTCGCCCCCCAGAATAAACACTTTTTAATGAGTTCAAAATACATTTGGGTTATAGAGTATACTGTCCTGGTGCCTTTCATAATGCAGACCCCAGTTCAGAGCGCATGCATCAATCTCCTGCACTATTTCAAGAAAATATATTGCCTGGAGAGGCTTCTCAGGGAAAATATAAAGTAGAGTTTCAGTGATATATCTCATAAGTTATAACTGGGAATATAATGCATTTCTGGGCACATTGTTATTCACATTACTGGATATGAGAAGAGTGTGAGAGAGTGGTTTCATGTGCTGTAGATTAATTTTTGGGAACTGGTCTCGTGAAGCTGAACAGGAGGGGCTGAAAACGGAAAAATACGGAAAATTTCTGTATACAATGTAACATTATTGAATTAATAAACGACAGTTAAAGCCCACCTCCACTCAGAAATCAGTGTTTCTTTTTGTTCCTTACATTGTAAAAAAATAAAAAATAAATTAGGTTTATAAGGTTTTTCCTCACCAAATTTGATGTATTTTTCAAAATACATGGAAATATTACTGAAATGACAAAAATAGCCTGTGAATGTACGTGTCTAATGTAAAATAATGTGGAAAAATCTGTAACTGTAAATAATAAAAGTGAGTGACAGTTAACAGTTAAAGAAGTATTTGTTCTGTAATTTTACATGGATTTGTTATCTTTAGATACTTATAAATATGGAAGTTTTCAAGCAAAAACATTGAATACATGTTTTGTATTAACAATCATTACAACAACAATAACAGTTCTATAACTTTTAAAATTCAGATTAAAATAAGAAAAATAAATTAATAACAGCACTTCTGTAGATTTAAGCCTGATTATTTGTATTACAGTAGTGTTTGCCTGTATTTATAGGTCATTGTGTACATGTAATAGATATTTATCTTTAAAAACTAAAGTAAATAAAGATTTTGTGTAAAATTAAAGCAAACAAATTTTTATTTTTATTTTTTTGATGTTTTCACATTCATCATCTACTGAAAGTGGAAAGTTTTTCTGTGCTCATTAAAAATCTGATTTTAACTACCAGCAGGATTTGTGACATCACAAATAGTCTGGAAGTCAGTCCTGGTCCAGTATGCAACTTGTACAGTGTGATGTAGAAACTTGAAGCCACCAGTGTACATCCACTGAGAATTGTCTTTACAGTGAAGTAGGAGACATCTTGTGTCCAGCAGGAACACCTTCGAAATCAAAAACATTTGCATATTCATAGATTCTGGAAGTAGGTAGAAGGAGGAGATATCCTTTCTTGCCAATCAAGGCAACATTTTTTAGATATTTGTCAGCCTAAATAAAATGATTCCTTCTGGTCTGTATGAGCATCCAAGATGTACATGATGTGCAGAATCAGCTTTCATGTGTCTGCATGTGATTTCTGCCTACATAGACCCACCTATGCGAACGCGCCTTCTGCCTGCGTGGGGCCTTGTGCATCCATCTCCCTCTGGTCTACCAGAGGAGAGAGGAGTGTAATTGGGAGCAGCATGCTGGAGTGCAGAGTGTCAGGGAGCCAGCTCGCTACTGCCAGTGATACAGGACGATGAAGAAGGAAGATGAGTGAAGCAGCCGGCGAGGCAGTAGTGGCCTGTCAGCCAATAAAATGAGCCAGTCAGTCAGGGAGTTTGTCAGTCAAACGGTGGAGCACCAAGTCAGACAGGGACGGGCTGTGATTGCCCAACCCCGCCCCCTCCTGTAAGTGCACCTATATATCTAAGAGGAGGAGAGTGCAGCGTCAGGACAAGTCTAGTTAGCATTCCTGTGTCATCACCATCTCTGCTCAGTACTTGTGTTCCTGAAGAGGAGACAGAAATAGAGGCTGGAGGGTAGAAAAGGTAAAGGACAGGAGAGTGAAGGAAACAAGGAAACAATGGTGGTGGTGGTGGCATAAAGGCTACATTACAACTCCAAAATGTGTTTTGGCAAACAAGATGGAATGAATAATCAATAGGCAGAGGAAGAAAGAAACAAAAGAGAAAGAGAGTGGGATCGTAAAGAACACGAATTACTGAGAGAGAGGGAGAGTCAGCCGCCGAAAGTAAATCTTCGAAACCCATAAAGAGTTATGCGTTGTGATCTGTTCCACCGATCGTTGTGTGCTTTGAGATAATTGCTTCCATTTTGTAGCACAGAGACTATTACAGTATATGATAGGCGGATTACCATCTGTAACAGTGGGCTTTACACAGCAGCAGTAGTGCTGTATCAGCAGCAGGGCTACTGTAGAAACTATAGGTTTAGTGAACAGCATGAGTGGGTTGTGTATTGGCCTGAGGCTGTTGTAGTAGTTATGGGCTGCTTCTGCAATTCCACTCCGGGTGGACTGAAAACATTTCTCCCTGTCGGATCCAGCGACATCAGCACAGCACCTTGATGGGATCAGATTTCATTGTAGGTCTGAAAAGTACCAGCAGTGTTAACTGAGTGTCTCTTCAGAATCAGACTTGAGTGTATAGCAGACTTTAGAGATGCAGTAGGTAACTTTTATGAAAATAACTTTTTCTCATTTTGCTGAAACTTTCACTATATCCTGACAGAAGTACATGAGACAAATAATCTGTATAAACAAATCTGGTTCCTCTGGCTCCTCCTAGTGCTCCTAATGGAATTTGCAAGAATCCACCGGGCCTGAATGAAAACAACCAATCAGAACAAAGAAAGATAGTTGATTGCTGAGACTCTTTGCCAGGTTGTTAAATACCGATGCTTTAGGACCCAGAGCATCTGTATTTGACCCAAAGCGGGTATTTACCAACCTGGTAATGAGACTAAACTATCTATCGATTATCATTCTCGCCTCTGATTAGTTGTTTTCTGTCAGGCCCGGTGGATTCTTACAAATGCCCTATGAGGAGCCAGAGGAACCAGAGTTTTTCACAAATGATCTGTCTCATGTTCTCCTGTCAGGATATAATGAACGTTGCAGCAAATATATTTATAACCAACAACATGTTAGTCCATCTCAATACTTTCTGGTTTCTCTACCCTATCTGTGGCACTAAAAAAAATAAAATTACATGTTTTGCCCCCTCTGTTTTTCTGAAATACCAAAAACAACAAAATGATTGGCTGAGATACATGTGAGTCTCGCTCAGCTGCAGTTTCAGAACCATGGACAACGCTGTTTGTTGAGAGTGTAGGTGACAGGGAAGTGATAGAGCTGCAAACTGCTGTTTCTGCACCCTCTCTCAGACGATTTTGACAGAGAATCATTCACAAATTCAAATGAATATTTAGCGCTACGTTCTAATGTTAGCGCTCTGATTAATAAATTCATTATTTTATTTTGAGACATAAGCCTTATGTTGTTATTATTTAGCCCTTCTGATGTTATTGCATGTCATAAGTTATGGTTTCGGGAAAATTTACTACATTAATTTGGCCACAGCTCATACATTCAATTCAATATACATAACAGTTACTTTACAGAAAATTAATATCGTAGAAAGTTAAAGTGTTCATTGCATGTCCATTTACCATCACTGTGCACGTATTTATCAACCACAACAACAAGAACATTGATGCCTTATGCATGAAGCTCACAGCTCTGGAAAAAATAGACTTTATGATCATGCTTAAAAGATCACTGCAAAACCGTCAAGTTTCAAACTAAATATGCACCTAGGTTTATGTAGGCAATGTGAGTGAAGGGCTAAAATAGGTAGCTAAAACAGGCACAGAGGAATAAGACAAATAAGACTTTGATACATTGTAAGTAGATATATATTATTGGTTTTGGTCTTGGTATTTGTTGACGCTAAAAAAATCTCCAGATGTATCTGTTAAGAAGCTATTTATGGGTATAAAATAATTTTGTTACAGTGGAAAACTGTTTGTATTTGTTGATATCTGTGTAATGATGCTGAAGGGTCACAACCATACTGACTACTATTGTCACAGCAGAATGTACACCACTGTGTACACTGGTGTATGTATAGATATATTGCTATTTGTTATACTTGTAATGATAAGAACTGTAATGTAACTAATAATAATAGCAGAAGCAGTTTAAATGCTGTACATGCTGCAGTTATTTTTGCAATTGTTAGACTGAGATCAGTGTTATGGAAGCCCATTATTTTGAGATGCTTAGTCATTATTTATTTGTATTTTTTATTGATAGACAGCTGTAGAGAGACAGGAAAGGTGGGTGGAGAGAGAGGGGATGACACGCAGCAAAGGGCCGCAGGTCGGATTCGAACCCAGGCCGCTGTAGCAACTCTGCATATGGGTTGCCAGCTCTACTGACTGAGCTAACCGGGCGCACTTAGTCATTGTTTTAAGAAAAGTTTCTCATTATAATGACTTACAGAATTTTTTTTCCAGTCACATTGGCGGAAGTGGGCTTCCGTACCATGTAGTGGTGTATCTTATTATATGATATCCAAGCACACTACAATCAGCAATGCTATATCACAGTGAATGTAGCAAAACATGTTGCATGTGAAGAAATGGACTCTTCCTACATTTCTTTTACTTCACAGTCAACCTAGATGAAGAAACAGAACAGGACAGACTGGAGACAGATAGAGGGGGTAACATGAAATATAAGATTGGTTGAGGCAGTGTGGTAAAAACGCTCTAATTACTTGCATTAACTGGGAAGCTGTGTGCCCCATAATACAATACATTTCCATGTTGCATTATGGTGGTACGTGTGTCAGATCTGGTTTCCTTCCATGTGTCTCCAATGGTCAGTCTGTGGCCGGACACACAGCTGAGGGGGCCACTCTAAGCTTCATGAGGCAAGATCATAGCGGTGGCAGAGAGAGGTAGAGAGATAAAGGAAGAGAGAGGAAGAAGGAGAAAGACAAAGCCGCAGGACAGCGGGGGCATTCTGGCTGGTCCTGAGGTCCCTAAAGAGGGAAGGAGAGAGTGGAAAGAAAGAGGAGGGAGAGATAAAAGCAAATGAGTCAAATATTCGAAAAATATTCACTTGAAAGTTTGAAAAGCACAGTGGAGGAAAAACAATTCAAATATTGTAGTGTACTTAAGTAAAAGTAGCAATAGCAGTGCAGTTTGAGCTTATATTGCTTTCATGTGTAACAATCATTTTGCATCATATTTTTGGTGTATAATGTTTTAATCTGCATAGTAATGACTACAGCTATCAAATAAATGTAAATCCAAAACAAAAAGCTAAAAGACGCTTGAAAGGTCTATAAAACTGAGGGGAACTGAAGTGAATCCTTTCCTATTCCTGGTTAGTCCAGGTCTGTCCCAGTTTCAAGCTAGGAGGCCCAAGTCTTGACAGATATCTGTAAAACACTAAATTCTCCCGGTTTTCAACAAATTTAAATAATAATTATAATAATATACTTGTTTTCAGCTCTTGTATAGACATTTTCCTTATTACCTAACCCATTACAAAAAGAAAGTTGGTCTGACGAGCTCCAAGAGGCTCACTCGTAAAGTACCTGGCAACAAAAATAAAATAAAATGTTTTAACAATTCATCAGCTGAAATGTGTCATATGTTACCTGGCGCCTTATCCTCTACCTCAATAGCGACGGCTACTAGTCCTGAGTGAATGGATTCAAAATCCAAAAAAAGAAAAGTCTTGGAGGAAAATAGAATATTTAATATTGCACGGCAGATTACTCTGCTTTTACCACCAATGCTGCTGACTCACCTTTATGCTTGATATTGAGAAATTAGCCTTATAGGGCTCAAACATATCTTGCTGCTCTAGACAGATTTTTGTTTTGGCAAACATAATTTATCAGTTATCTATTTCTGCTCATGTTTAAAGCTGCAGTAGGTAACTTTTATGAAAATAACTTTTTCTCTTGCTGAAACTTTCACTATATCCTGACAGTAGAACATGAGACAGATAATCTGTGAAAAAATCTAAATTCCTCTAGCTCCTCCTAGTGCTCCTAATGGTATTTTTGGGAATCTACCGGCCTGAACGAAAACAACCAATCAGAGCCAAGAAATAGTGTCAAGATATAGTGAAAGTTTTAGCAAATATAACAAAAAGTTATTTTTATAAAAGTTACCTACTGCAGCTTTAAGTCCATCGCTATATTATTAATCATTGAGGAACAGTTAAAAATTCACACTGTACTTTAGGCTCCATCCAACTGCTTTGTTTCTTCGGCAAAACACAGTTTTGCCTTTAAGCCAAAAGCTTTGTTAACTCACTTTAATCACACTTCCGGACGCATATATCTTTACACAGGCAACCAAGACGCTGATCTGCCACAGATGCTAATCTAGATTGCTCTAACTGGCTCTTTCGATCCCCATTGTCTCAAGTTAAAACAGAGCAGTTGTAATGAGACCTTCCTCTCTCTGTGTGCTTTTCAGGCTTAGAAAGAACGGCTGTCCCACTCACTCACAAAAGAAAGCATGTCAGCCGGGTCTATCTTTAAGCCTGAGCTCCTTTCTGACTTAAACTGCACTGGATTTTTTGTTCCATGACAGAGTGTATATCAAACGTGACTTTATTGGCCCTGCTGTGGCCTGTAATGAATGCACGACTAAAATACCTAAGTGGCGGCTGTGGTTCGTTATGGGAGGGGACGAAGGGAGCGGGGTAAGAGGTGGAGGAGGGTGGGAGGAAGGTAGTAGGGGAGCGTGCTTGGAGTGAGAATCAGAAGTAGAGAGAGGGAGAGAGAAAGGTGAAGACAGAAGGCAGGTCTGCTGCGGTTTGGCAGCCACCGCATATGGATCATGACATCATTCCCCGACAAAACGAGGCGACGTCTTCTCCACTTCGGTATCGTTCAGTCCGGAAAAAAAAAATCTTAAAAGAGTTCTTCTAAAAACCTTCACATTAAATAGTTTCATTTAACTTAGGCGGTGCCCTTCATTCTCTTAATCCAATCTCCTTTCACTCAAGAAGCTGAAGCTTTTCCCATCATTTCTTTCTATCCAAGCTGTCTCCATTTATCTGCCTTTGTTCCACTTAGCCAAGAAGTTTTAGTGACGGCCCTGTGTGCGGCTGGCATTTTTTACATCCTTATGTTAGTTTATGAGCAAATAATTGCTGATATTGGCTGTCCTAAGCATCTTTAGACACCACTTCCATTTAGTTTGTGAAGTCACATCTCAGCATTTTCTAGCACATAAAATCTCATACAGCAATGCTGGCTCGGGTAAGATCTTTCCTCTGCTGGTTGCCATGTCCTTTTAATGTAATTACAGTTATTAATGGCGTGTTACTGTGTTGAGGGGCAGTTATAGCTGGACTCATACATGTGAACTGCGAGGAGTCTGCAGGAGGAGTTTGCAAAACAGTGTTGAACACTCTGTATATATATTTGGTGAACTTACTGGATAAAGTGGCTCATTAAGGACACTTACAGTGTCATCCTTCTTACATTAATGTGAAGTATTTCACCTCTGTAAAGTCTAAAAACAAACAAACAAAGCCCCCGAGAGTTCAGTAAGGTTAAATTAAGGAAGGATACATACCCTGGTGCTTTTTTCAAATAATCTAAATAAGAGTTAAATCCGGTGTGCAGGTTGTGGTGTTCTACAAAGAAAGGCAGGAAGGAGAGAGTGTGTGAGGGAGCAGGAGAGGATATAATTAAATATATCATCTAAATAGGTATTGATTGTCTTAAGGGTGTTGCCGTTAGATTAAAAGGTTAAGGAATAAAACCGCTTTGAGGATTAAATCATTGTGAGGTAAAATCAAGAGCGGACGGAAGATAAACACTGCAATAATCACAAAGTATGAGCACTGCAGACACTCTTAATGATGTCCTATAGAGACATTAAAGATCCCATCATGATACATTTAAGCAGCATAAACAAAAAACGGTCACAGCATTTTAAACAAATCCACTGGAAGGAGAGTTTACCTTGAGTGAAACGTGAACACAAGGTCTATTATGTCGGTGGAGATAATGTCAAAAGTTGTGTGGACGTAGCTTTAAAGATACTATCATCACAGGCCGTAGTAACCTCAGAGAGGGCTGTTGACCGATAAAGAAAAAGTTCACCACCATGCAGTAACGGCAGCCACGGCACAACACCTGAGCCGAGCAGCCGCACAAGGTCAGGAAGCGTTTTTATCCGAGAGACGTGTTTTATCTTCAGGGAGAGAAAGGGAGCAAGAAAGTGGCTGAGAAGAGGATAAAGGGTCCTGTTACGCTCCTGTCTCCTCCTCTGATCAACCAATCAGGCGTGGGAATAGTGCTGAGTCAGCTGCTGGGTAGCTGCTCACGTCCAAATGCAGCGGGAGGAGGGGTTGGTGGTGGAAGAGGAGCCAGCCAGCCAGCCAGCCGGTGTCTGCAGTGGACTGCAGCAGCATTAGCACCACTAACCCCTGTGACGAGGGGGCCTTACTGGGAGAGAGGGGGGCCTAACCACTGGCCTGATCTCCCCTAATGGACTTTAATTTTACACCACTTCTGCAATGCCCATCACAATCCCATCCACCATGACTGTCCGTGCTCAGTTTGATATATACGTCCCACTTTTCCCTCTGCCACTAGTCAGCGGGTAATTAGCAGGAATAAATACAGCCAGCCACAGAAGATAAAGTTTACAGCCTGACCACAGGTCAACTTGTTTCATTACTATAGTGTGCCTTGCATTAAGCTAATTACCAACTGGCAAACATCTTCATCAGACATGCACAGAGGCCTTCATTAGGATGGTTTGTCTAAATCCGCTTCATTTAAATGCTGCATTACAGAAGATTATTGCAGATTTAAGTGGATTTTCGTTAGTCCACATGAAACAGAAAGCAGAATGTTGTTCGTTTCCGTAGCTAGGGAGGGACTTAACTGTCAGACTGAATGCAGCATCCAGTGCCTAGTGATAAAGGTGTGTTTTTGTAGTGACAAAGTTGTGTTTCTGAACAAGCAATAAAGTTGTATTGGTTGAAGTTGGTTGGTTCATGCTTACATAAGCACTGGTCACATTTTGTTTTACAGGAAGAAAAAATCATTGGATTTTGATATAAAAATATAAAGAAATATATTTTTTTGTACTTTTTTTGGTATACATTGTGAAATGGGTACAATACGACGAGGATGTCATAAAAAAGCATTTTGACTTATATAGTTATTTTGCAACAAACTGTTGTCAGAAGTCACTCGTAGTGCGTTGACATGACAGGAAGTGATGCTCTCCCTCACTGTGCAGCCCTGGATGGAGAGCTGTGGCCTGACATCAGTCAGTCACTGAGAGCCACTTGTCCTGATAAGGAAAGAGAGAGAGCTGAGAGGACTAGCTGAGACGCAAACATGTTCAGCGAGAGAGGAGGCTGAGTGAGTTATGGGAGTGGCGGCATACAACGGGTTGTGTTGGCACAGCCCCGATGTCAGGCCATACATCTGTAAATGAAAATATCACAGTCACAAAGAGTGACAAAGTTCGCTGCAGGACTGGTTTCAAAGTGTCACTCCTCCTGTTGGGGATACATAGTGTTGGGCTGGCAGCTGCTCTGTAACACCACCTGTACTGTCTCCCTGGGGACGCCTCCCACCCTCACTGACCTTCCCACTGTGACTCCCTGACTGTCTTCACCACTACGTCTCTCCCTCTCTCTCCGCTGGCGTCCAGCTGTCCCTAGCCCTTACCCCCCCCCTTCTCCAATATAAGGGCAGGAATGCAGCGGACAGCACAGTCCCAGAATAGATAAGTAGCCAGCCTATCTCCAGCCATGCAGTCAGCCTGATAGAGGGCACCTACAGTAGCAGCAAGAGTGCACACACATGCAGCAGCCCTGACCCACATACGGACCCCCTTCCCTAAGTTCCTGCCACTGCTAAACTTGCGAATGCACAACACCTTTCACTTATTGTAGTTTTGATCTCGACTTACAGTTTAATGTTGAAAGAGCGCTCGTCGGCAGAGCTTTCAGCAGACATCTGAGCGAGGTTAATGATAAAACGGCGCGGGCGTAATGATTCTGTTTGATGTTGGATCTGAGTGGAGGTGTGAAGGAGGGTCACTCCGTTTGATGAGCGTTTGGGCTCGTGGATCACCGGAATAAAGTGCAGACAGTACGGCCAAGGGATTCTCTCCCTAATCTACTGAAAATCCCGCCATGATAAGAATTTCACATGTAGCGCTCTCTCCCCTGAAGTCGATATTCGCGCTTGAACACACACAGTAGCTCGCTGAGCAATATGCGCACACACTCGCCCAGTCTTATGTGGACATTCATAGATCATTGTCCATGATACACATTCGCACATCGGAGATCAAAACAGCACAAAATGCACACACACACACACACACTGCAGTTGCAGAGGT
The DNA here is from genome assembly GCF_905237075.1 of Dicentrarchus labrax. Lineage (NCBI taxonomy): Eukaryota > Metazoa > Chordata > Actinopteri > Moronidae > Dicentrarchus > Dicentrarchus labrax. The sequence continues at coordinate 28,541,999 of NW_026136715.1, forward strand.
AGAACAACAGCGGCTCTGGGACAAGTAGAGAATTCAGGCCACGCAAGCTTGTCCTCTCCTTCTCTGTGTGCTACTTCCCACTTTCTTCCCCCTCTATTTCCAGCCACTTTCTTTTTCTCTCCCTCTCTTTATTTTTCCTCAGTCAAGGATGCATCCCCTCATCAATTTGCCGATCTCTTGGGTGACAAGTTTATTAAAAAAAGGGGGGGGTGTAGTGAACAGGCCCTGTCCTGCTCCTTACATGCACTGCCAGTATTTAAGCATTTCTTTTTTTTGTAATGTGATTTGTGTGCACTGAGGCTGATGTATTTGTTATCTAGAGAGGGGTGGACAGCTTTGATACAGGACTGACAGTATAATCTCTCTTTCACACACACACACACACACACACACACACACACACACACACACACTCCTATCTTGAGTGCCAAAACCCAGTAGAGATATAGGCTGTTAAATACCAGTTTAAAAACTCACTTGAGCAGGTCAAGTGAAATTTGTGAAGTGTTACATTTCGGTGAAAGCTGTGGCTTAGCACATACCATGACAGGTAAATTATAAGATTGACATTTTGTGATGGTTATTTTATACTCTCTGACCCAGTTGTTCATTTCCACTAGGGGTCACCAAAGCTTTACGGGGTGTTACGAGGTCTTCTTGATGTTAAGGCATGTAAGAAAACTTGTAGTGCAAAGTTAAGTGTACAGTTTTGAATATAATATTAAATATCCATAAAATATGTCACTTGATGATAGAAAAAGGGTCCTTTAAGGAAAAAGGCTCTAACCATTCAGATAAACAGACCGAGGCCTGTCTGTCACTCATACGTCTTTCTCTCACTCCTACTAAAGACATAAATAATAAACAACGGGTCATATTTTATAATAAAAAAAGTTCTTAGTTTTTAAAGAACATTACTGAAACAGGAGAAAATAGTGGATTAATACACATGGTGTGATAGTGAATATTTCCAGCAGCAGAAATATGGTGCATGTATTTAGTATTTGTGTTAATTTAAATTGATTGATTGATTGATTGATTAAAATGTGTAACAAAAAGTGCAACAGTGCAACTCACTGACAGTTTTGGACAACAATGGATCTCTTTAGCTCAGAGGAATAATATGCATCAACTGAGATCATTTAATTCAATTCAATTCAATTAAATTTTATTTGTATAGCGCCAATTCATAACAGAAGTTATCTCAGGACACTTTTCAAATAGAGCAGGTCTAGACCGAACTCTTTAAAACATTATTTACAGAGACCCAACAGTACCACCATGAGCAAGCACTTGGCGACAAGGGCAAGGAAAAACTGCCTGTTAAAAGGCAGAAACCTAGGACAGATCCTTCAGTCTCTGGGGTAGAGAGAGAGAGAGAGAGAGAGAGAGAGAGAGAGAGAGAGAGACAGACAGACAGACAGACAGACAGACAGACAGACAGACAGGTGCACAGCAACAACAGTATTGGTAATGGCAATCTAGCAGGACCATGGCAGGAGGCTCCACCAGGATCGATAAGAACCTGCGAGACGAGAAAGCACAAGAACTCCGGGGAAGAAGTGAAGTTAGTAACATGCATTAATGGAACATGAATGAGTGCAGAAAGAGAGAGGAAGAGAGGAGCTCAGTGCACCATGGGAAATCCCCCGATAGTCTAGGCCTATAGCAGCATAACTAAGGGATGGTTCAGGACTCACCTGATCCAGCCCTAACTATAAGCTTTATCAAAGAGGAACGTCTTAAGCCTACTCTTGAATGTGGAGAGGGTGTCTGCCTCCCGAACCACATCTGGAAGCTGGTTCCACAGGAGAGGAGCTTGGTAACTGAAGGCTCTGGCTCCTGTTCTACTTTTAGAGACTATAGGAACCACAAGTAGCCCTGCATTCAGAGAACGTAGTGTTCTAGAGGGGTAATAGGGTACTATGAGCTCTTTAAGTTATGAAGGGGCCTGACCATGAAGAGCTTTATAGGTGAGGAGGAGGATTTTAAATTCTATTCTACATTTTACAGGGAGCCAGTGCAGAGAAGCTAGTACAGGAGAGATGTGATCTCTTTTTCTAGTTCCTGTCAGTACTCGTGCTGCAGCGTTTTGAATTCATTTGAGCATCTTAATGGACTTATTGGGGCAACCTGATAATAAAGAGTTGCAGTCTAGAAGTAACAAATGCATGGATTAGTTTTTCTGCATCTGTCTATGATAGTATGTGTCTAATTTTTGTAATATTACGTAAATGAAAGAAGGCAGTCCTAGAGGTCTGCTTCATGTGGGAGTTAAATGACAAATCCTGATCAAAGATAACTCCAAGATTCCTGACAGTGGTGCTAGAGGCCAAGGTAATGCCATCTAGAGTAACTATATCTTTAGACAGTGAGTCTCTAAGGTTTTTGGGGCCAAGTACAAAAATTTCATTTTTTTCTGAGTTTAACATCAGAAAATTGCAGCTCATCCAGGATTTTATGTCCTTAAGACATGTTTGTAATTTAGATAATTGATTAAATTACTTATCTTCTTTAGTCAAACTTGAGTCATTGAGTTTTAGAAACAAATATTCTATTCTAAATAAATTGTTGAGTGGGTTGTCTTTATTACATGCGAGAAAAGAAATGTTTTGAGAGAAAAAAAAATATTTGAGAGAAAAAGTTTTCATACCAATAGCAAAAAATAATAATATTTGAGACTAAAAAAAGTTTTGAGAGAAAGTATTTTCTCATAGAACATAATAGAATAGAATAGGACAGCCAATTTAATGTTTAATCTTCAGTGATGTTAGCTAAGCTGAACTCCACATTACTAACCAGTTAAACACCCTTTAATACCTCTGATCTGTTACTCTCTAACCAGTTAAACATCCTTTAATACCTCTGATCTGTTACTCTCTAACCAGTTAAACATCCTTTAATACCTCTGATCTGTTACTCTCTAACCAGTTAAACACCCTTTAATACCTCTGATCTGTTACTCTCTAACCTGTTAGGGCTAGACTGTCATTCCTATGATGGGAATGATTTTGATTACCAACTTGCTCAGCTATCTACCCATCGAGTTGTGTGTGTCATCATCTTACCCAAACATTGGAGTCTCTGCGCTCAACTAAGGCAGCGCATCTATGCCGGTGAATCGACAATGGTGTAATGATTCAGTTCGACTCCCAAGACGATTCTCACCCGACTGGCCAATAGGAACGTGGCCCCACCCATGACATTATTTTCACAGCGAGAGCAAAATCCTGAAACGAGAGCAAGAAACTGCATCGAGAGCAAAGACTTTTGAGAGAGAGAAGAAAAACGTTTCGAGAGAAACACATTTTTTTTGAGAGAAAATGTTTTCACACTGATAGCAAAAAAAGATATATTTGAGAGTTAAAAAAAGTATTTTGAGAGAGATTTTTTTTCCTCAGAAATAATTTTTCAAATTTCAAATTTATATTTTTTTATGTTCTATGAGAAAAATCTCAAAACTTTTTTTAGTCTCAAATATTATTATTTTTTCCTATTGGTATGAAAACTTTTTCTCTCAAATATTTTTTTTTCTCTCATAAAATGCTTTTTTGCTATCGGTGTGATAACTTTTTCTCTCAAACATTTTTTTTTTCTCAGATCATTTATTTTCTCGAATGTAATAAAGACACAAATCTAACTCCATAGTTCACAGCTCATGTTTAAAATCACAGTAAGTAAAAAAAAAGTAAAAAACAATTTCAAAAAAAGATTTCAGCTAACTTAAAAATGTATTTCAAAAATTAAAAGTTAGAGTTTGACCTAAAACTTATAATATTTAGTGAAGACAGATACCTTAGATAACAGTAGAAACAACTACACTAATAGTAGTGACTGATTTTGATGATGATGATGAACATGAAGAAGATGATGACGACAACGACAACAACGATGGGGAACAATGAGCAGTGATTAAAGTAATAATAGTAACTGTAGTAATAAGAATAATATTAATAATAATAATAACACTAATATCAGTGATATTAGCTATGGCAGTCAAGCAGGACCATGGCAGGAGGCTCCACCAGGATCCATGAAAACCTGTGAGATGAGAAAGCACAAGAACTCTGGGGAAGAAGTGAAGTTAGTAACATGCATTAATGGGACATGAATGAGTGCAGAAAGAGAGAGGAAGAGAGAAGCTCAGTGCATCATGGGAAATCCCCCGATAGTCTAGGCCTATAGCAGCATAACTAAGGGATGGTTCAGGACTCACCTGATCCAGCCCTAACTATAAGCTTTATCAAAGAGGAATGTCTTAAGCCTACTCTTAAATATGGAGAGGGTGTCTGCCTCCCGAACCACAACTGGAAGCTGGTTCCACAGGAGAGGAGCTTGGTAACTGAAGGCTCTGGCTCCTGTTCTACTTTTAGAGACTATAGGAATCACAAGTAGCCCTGCATTAAGAGAATGTAGTGTTCAGATACAGGTTCCTTTTGTCCGGTTTCTGCTGGTTGCTGCTGGGCAGGTGGTATAAAGGGGGTTTATCAGAGGCTTTTTGCCTAAAACAGCTGCCTTGTGTGACTGAAAACAATGCTGATGATGAGAACGGTGAGACAGAAGCCAAACAGTGGAACTGTTGGCAAAACAATGAGCTGAAAGACACTGAAATGCTCTGTAGACCTGCAGAGTAGGGTGATAAATCTCTGCAGGGTTGTCACGACAAGAAGCCCTTTTCACGTCACACAACATCATTTGATTCGCAACTAATATAAAGACATTGATTGTAGCAGCTTTTACAAGCAAAACTTATAGTCAACTATAAGGGGAGATATGGTGTCGGATTGGATGTGCAAAAATGAATTAATAGAAATATCAGTCAGTTGTGGAAAAACATACCCAGACAAAAAATATCGATAGCTTGGAATGCAGGGCCACGACTCCGCTTAAACAGTTTATTTCCTAATGATTAAATGATTAACTAGGCTAATTGAACTAGGAAATGAGTGAGTTGCTCCAAGGACAAGCAGAGTTGCGCAGCTAGCAGGAAGACTGCTGAGTTCATCATTTGTGTGCTGCCACGCTCGGGCAGGTGGCAGGACTAGACGGCCCCAACCACGGGGCCAAAAACCTTAAGACAGATGTGAAAACAGAGAGAGGAGAGTGTGGCTGAAACACAGAGGAAGTGTGAGAGAGAGAAAGAGACATTCCACACAGCACCAGAGGTCAATGAGAGTTAATTTTCCTGCTGTCCTATCCGCTGGCTTCATTAGCAGTATTGGCAGTTGGGTGATGAATTCATTGTTTTCTCAGGTTTGTCTGCAACCATCGTTTATATGTGCTCCACTGTTATCTCTCAGGGCCCAACTCCCTGTTTCTGCTCATCTTTTTCATCCCCACATTGCTTTTCCTTTCTCTGTTTCTCCTTCTCCTACTCTTCTCTGCCTTTTTTCCTTCCTAAATCCATCCTTTTTTTGCATATTCTTGCTGCTTCTATGCGCTCTTTAAGGGCAATGTCTCCTCCAATAATCAATGACGGTATGTGTTTGCGACGTACAGCGAGTGCTTATTTGATGTGCTTGGGCAACCTCTTTTCTTATCACTTCTTCCTTCTCGTTCTGTCTCTTTCAGGTCCTCCTCATCCACTCTCACTCACCTTTCGGGACCAGACTCAGACTAAAATGCTTTGCTAAAGCTGGTAAAATGGAACCAAATCAACTGTTCAATGGATTTGGTCCCCTTCAACCAGCTGTAGCTGTGCATTGATCACTCCGAACACACACGCAGCCACAGAGGTGAAGGAAAGGATAATTCAGATGAAAACTGCTTTAACATGTAGAACTGAAGCTACGTTAGCTTCTCCACAGAAACCAGTGGACTGAGACACAGCATGCTCCAGTTACTGCATGGATTTATCTCCATCACACACATTATCAGAAAGACATTGAAGTTATTTGCAAAATCTGAATAAAACAAGTCAGGTAAGAAATGACAGATACTGTACCTTTGAGTGAATTTGTATTTTTGTTGTGTACCGCTATAATTGCATTATCCTTTGGAGACTTTTTTATTGTTCTTTGCAGATTATTTGAGGAGTGTGTTTGGTCCATGAATTGCTGTTGTGTGTGTGTGTGTGTGTGTGTGTGTGTGTGTGTGTGTGTGTGTGTGTGTGTGTGTGTGTGTAAAAGGGTGGTACAAGTGTAAGAACAGTCACTGTCTAAGAAAAGCAGTAGTGCGTATTAGTGCACATGTATGTATGTGTGTGACTCCTAATGCACGTCTGATCAATAAAGCCTCGTCCTGAAGTTCACATAAACTGCTGAAGTGGTCTTTGCTTTGATGTGTGGTCTTACTGGGGGAGGTGGGGTGGGGGTGGAATGGAAGGAAGTACACACTAAAAATCACTTGGTTAAAATTTTTGGGTCAATATAGAATTGATGCACTAATGGGTTGTGTTGGCCCACTGTTTGGACTCTGTTATACCTGCTTGCAAGTCTATTTTTTTACATTATCTTTTGGGTTATTTACTCAATTAAAATATGGTCATTTGGACAGATTAAGTTCAAGTTTGCTCAAGAGATGTGCAAGTCCACCACAGTGCATACACTGCAACAATTAATGAGTCCTTATATCCACAAAAAACTGCAAAATGCTCTGTTTGAGAGAACTGTTGGCCAACAAAACTAAACCCAAGGAGGCCTCTTCAGCTTAGTGATTATTAGACATCTCTGGAGTTACATCCCGTAGTAGAAATGCTGACTTTTTGGCTCATTGGCAAGCTAAGCGATCACTCTCAGAATGGACTGGGCCTCATCCACTGGTAAGTAAGTAACACCAGATCTGGTTTAAAATGCTGTCAATACTGGTACTCCAGTGCGGGAAATCCACCACAGACTCCAAATTTAAAAACTGTATACTGCAAGAATAGAGAGATTTACCTGGCGGTCATAGGCTTTATCAGCAGTGTGTAAAGTCATTTGGCAGCACTCCAGTCGTCCAGTCATGACTAGATTCCACTACACTGCTATCCTAAGTACACAAGAATGACATAGTAGAATTTTACACTGTAACTTCCTTTGCACAAACTCCTCTCTCAGGTACAATGCTCTGGAATTACTTACCTGACAGCTCAAAGCAGATTCAGGATTTTAAAAGGTTGTCAAGTCTTAGTTAAAACTTTTCTACAACCGTACCCCTCACCTTCAAAGCGGACGAAGAAAAACTACATGGCTGCAAAACATGCGAATGCATTTGTTTAGCCCATGTCCCGTCTGCTAACATGGAGGCATAGTTTTATGACCTCTACTACAGTCAGCCAGCAGGGGGCGATTGAGATGTGTTGGCTTTGCTTTTGGAGAACTGTCATGACGATGGTTGCTCCTGAACGTTACACACTGAACCTTTAGCTCATGCAATAAATACATTTTTGTTTTGTTTCATTTGTCTGTATCGTATGCACTGATATTGAGATTTTAAACTGTACATGTAATCCTACTGGTTGCCTGAACTATCGATGCCCATCAAGGGACTGGTTGTGGAAATTAGCGTTGGCTATATATACTGCTTCTGCAACTGGCAATGCTTCTTTGTACTTGTCCCTTACAAATAAACTAATTAAAGTAAACAACAAATAATAACTATCAGAAATAGTTACTACCTTCCTTTTCTCCCTCCCTCATCTCACTCTTCCCTGCCTCCGCCCCCAGCTTCTGTATTGTCCACTGTGCGTGGCTCTGGACGTGTGACAGATGTTTTAATGTGGCTGCGATTCCTTATCACCACTCAGCTGAAAGCTCTATTTGCCTTGGTCCGCTGTGATAGATGGGAGGCCGAGGCTGAGCGGAGAGGAGACGCTATGCTAACGAATGGGAGAGGAGGCATTTCAGAGGCTGAGGAGGTGGAAGGAGGAGGGGGGACACGATGAAGATGACACATACTGCTGGAAATGGTAGATGTGGTCATTTTCTGTTTTTCATGTCCCGGGTGTGATGAGCAAGTGAGTAATTATAGGACGGGAGGGATGTGTATGCAATTACACTGGGATGAAACAGTGCTTGTCAAGACTGGGAGCGGCGCTGCAGAAATTGAGAAATCAAGCAGAACATACACGTTACAAATAAACTCACAAATAAACAAACAAACCGACAGCGATTTTGATTAAACCTCGGTGTGTTTACAACCCGTTAAATCAGTGGGATTATTAAAAGTCAGTGGCATTACATCTTCTCAGTGTTTCAAAGCAAGTGAAGAGGAAGAAAAACCAGAAAAGGGCAGAAGTGATTCATCAAGGCATCATACCTAAACCTGTGAACCAGGGGTGCATTACACAAACACACTGTAAAGTTCTCTAATATGCATGTAAGTCAAAGAACACGCCTTCTCTAAGATGCTGGAAAAATCTTTTATAGAAGGATATGATTCTGCACAAAATATATCTTACAATATGAACAGGAATATGGTTTTAGAACTGGTAGAAATACATCACTTGTTATAATGGAATGCAATAATAAATAAATAATAATGATTATACACTGGCAGTATTTCTTCTAATAAAAGCATTTAATACTTTGACTATGGCTTACTAGTTAAAAATATATATATATTTTAAAATTATTAAGATATCCAGATTGAAAGTTACTTGTGGGGTTCCTCAAGGCTCAGTGTTAGGCATATGTAAGGTTTCCAAAACATTCAAATGTATTTTATTTGGAATATTTGGGGAAAGAGTTGAAGCTTCTAAAAAAGTAGGTTTGATTTGAACAAAACTCTTATTTTAAGCAAGTTAAGATTCATCATCTTTGGCAATCACGTAAAACAAATTTTTAAAGCAAAGTTATAATAAGTTATGGAAGCATATTGCAGCCACATCAGAAAAATAAAAGCAGATCAGTATCATGTTATAACATAATTTTCCTGCACAGTTGCAACTTAAAGGTCCACCACATTAAGGTTGACCATATTCATCAAAAACATAAACACACCTATCTACAGCCATTGTTTGGTTTGCTTGGTTACCGTGGTAACATGGCTGGTTAACATGGTGCCCTTCATGTAAGCGACCTGTAACGGCATAAAAAAAAGGCAAAAGGTAAAAAACAACAATACTTGATCGTGATTATACACTAATGAAAACATAGTTATGAATATTATATTCCATTTCTGACAATAGATCTACCTAAATGTTACACACTGGACCTTTAAGCCTTGAATATTAATGTTTAGAATAGAAACATTTATAATATTCTCTCCAATGACAGAAGGTCTTATCAGACAACATATCACATGACTTTATATGCAGGACATGAGCAGGTCACCTTTACGCTGAATTCTATTAGGTAAAACGGACCTATGCTTGACATGAGAGACTATCCAGTCACTGTAGAGCACACCAGCCCGTCATGGCATATGATAACGCTGCCCTTTTCTGTGCATCGATTTATTTATCAGCCCGCCGACATTGGAGAGCAAGGAGCCATGTGCCAAGTCACATAAAACAATGGGAGACATTTTAATATAGAAATTGAAATGGAGGTTAGAGGGATCAAAAAAGGAGGTGGTACTTTTGCAAAGTGGTGTGTGAGTGAGTGCATACAGCTGTGAACGTACAGTAGCCCTGTGTGTGTGTGTGTGTGCTGTGTGTGTGTGTGTCTGTCTGTGTGTGTCTGTGTAACAACATGGTGCCAGGCCTCATCATTCACGCTGTATTGATGTTTGACCACATTCATCAGTACTGGCTGACATGGCTTTTTAAAGAATGGAGGGCTCCTTTTCTCAACTTTCGCTTCTGACTCCTCTTTTTCTCTCCTTCTGTCATCTCCCTCTCTCCTCCGTCTGTCTCCTGACTTTGAGCTTTTTATCTTTCATCCTTTCTTCTTTTCTTCATCATTCTTCACTCCCACTTTACTCCATCCAGTGCATCATATGCTTTTCTTTCCTGACTCACTTATATCCCAAGGCAAAAGCACTGAACTATGTAGAAGGTGGTCACTAACTCTTTGAGGTTAAACACTTTAACGCAGTATTGCAGTGAATTATGGTTGCATATCGAGAAACGGAACAGACCAACTTTCACACTGCCTTTCAGCAAGGATGTGTGAAATTTTCGGCGTAGCAAATAAGCAAAATGTTTTATAAGTAAGCTTTATGAGAATAGGCAAATTATATTATATATATGTTTGTATTGTCACACCTTAAGTTAACTAGCAAAATGTTAGCTTGCTAGTTACGTCTTACAGTTAATGTTAGCAAAATCTAACTGATATCATTATACGTATGTCCAGTTACTGATTATCAATTAATCGAAGCAAACATTTTATTTTCTCAATTAAAGGACCAGTGTGTAGGGTTTATTGGCATCTAGTGGTGAAGTTGTATTTGACACAATTACAATTCTTATTGTCAGATGATTATACACTAATGAAAACATACCTATGATTATTATATTCCATTTCCAGTAGATGCTCCTAAATGTTACACACTGGAGATTTAACAGTTAACTACTAAAACAACATTTTAAAATGCAAAGTACCAACGATAATGTTACTTTTATATTTATTCAAAGTTTTAATTTTATTATACTCGCATCTATGCCTAAATAAATAAGCTTCATGCAGAAAGATGATACTAACGTGCAGCCCTGGTTGGATGATCTCTGTGCCCCCTTGGTAGGAAGCCTCCTAGTAGACAGAGCTCAGGAAGATTTATAGAATGCACTGTACACAATGTCCAATCATCAAATGCCTTCACATCCACCTTAGCTTTGCAAGTAAAAAGCTGATCTGAATAAGGAGCGGGACTTCCTCTGCTATGCTCTGATGGAGCATCTGTCTAAATTGTTTATCGGCCTTATTTCCCCATTTCTCAGGGGGGAAGAAGAGCAGATTCTGCAAAGGGAAATTAATGGGAAAGGAACTTTTTACTGTGGACTGTGTTCCCTTGTAAATGAAAAATGACAGTAATATGCTTTCATTCAATAATAGAAGAGAATTCAGTAAAGTAGTTTGGTATGATATACTGGAAGACGCGTCAAGCCAAATGTGTGTTCAGCGTATGTGTGTGTGTTCATGGGAGCAATTGTCTTCAAACACAGAACTTCTGGAGCTAAATAACAGTGGTATGAGCTAAATGCACATTACTGACTGCTCAAGAATAGCAGAGAAATCCTTGCATGAGCCAACAAACACTATGCATTATGTTGTAGGACAAGACATGTGACAACATCTGAATTCCATCTTATTTTAATGAAGTGAATCTAATAGGTTTTACACTTAAGCAACATCCAGCAACATCCAGCAGTATATGAATACACAAAAACTGTCCATGTGAACTTCAGCTCACACTAATGCCTACACAAAGAAATGTTTTTAATATAGTTTGCAGATTAATTTCTTTTCTTTCCTTTTCTTGATATTTGCCTTCCTGCAATTAGTTTTTAGACTAAAATAACGATCTGTCTTTGCTATGATTGGTTTGTTTTCGTTTGGTAAAAATTTCAGCAAAAATGATATATGGAGCGAAGCCTGCGAGCTAGTTCAGGCAGGCAACTCAAGTTGCGCCGTTATACACACATGACATGCCTCACTCCATAAATCACTAACCAAGCGCACCCTTCCAATCTGGCGGTCTATTTAAACTGCACAATTTCCCAGCTCTCCCTCTGTTCTGTCAATGTCGCTGTTGCCCTGCATCCGTATTGCTGCCTGCTGCGCTGTAAGCTTTCTCAGTTGATTAATCTGACCATTTTGCAAATGCGATTGTCATCCTACCTTTCGGCTTTATTTGGTCACTATGTCTCTCGCCATCTCTGACTCAGAGAGTGAGTCTCGGTCCTCAGGGAAAGATATTGGCTTAATCCCCGAAACCGGGCTCGGTCCGCTGAGGTCCGCTCTGAGAACCTGTGCAACACAGCCTGGAAGAGCTGTATGCTAGCTACATCTCAGTTCCATCCGGCCTTAACCATGAAGGGCCTTCAGTTACCTCTTGGTTCAAAAGAGCTCCGCTGTTGTCCAGGACTCGGATTTAATTCAAACATCGCAATTCCCAAAGGTAAAGGTAAAGCGCCGGCATAGAGGCGTATCATTTCTTATTAGTGTCTCCTTAGACCTGTCGACCATGTTCCTCAAAAAGATCTAGGCGATCCGATCCTGGCCCCGCTACTGAAGAATCCGTTCTGTCTTCTCTCCTTGATGTGAAATCTGCTCTCAGTGTCATGAATTAATTCTCTGGAAAACAACGCGTTTTCCTCGGCCCATAATATAAACAACCAGGGCCATCCTCTGCTACCTGTGAGATTAACCTAAACCTGTCCCACGGCCTGCTGACATCACACCCCACAGGATTTTGGGAACTGCAGTCCCAGCTCCAACAATTGGCTCTCGGTTCCTGCACCCCTGTGGTAGCAATTCCTCATTCCCTCAGGAGACAAATTCTAACAGGTAATCTGTTTCTCACTCTGCATATATTAAAATAATAAATTCACAAATTAACAAATCTATATTGACAGGCAAGTAATACAGAGTAATAGATGAAAAAAAAAAGAATAATGGTAATGGTAGAGATGATGGTGATAGTGATAATAATGATAATGGTGATTGTGGTAGATAAAGGTTTTATGTGGGGTAGTAAATGTATACAGTGTGTTTAGGGGGTTGTGTTGTGTCTATGGTAGTGGGGTGACTGATAAGACTCTGGTCACAGTCACAGGGTCAGATCAAAGGACCATTTGTGTTGAAGACCTCAACCTTTCATGTGTGATTTTCAGTAGTATGTAAATAGGATAACAGATGTGTTTTTGGTTTGATGTACTGAAAGGTACACTACTCACAATAAGTTAGAGATATTGTTATTTACATGAGTGCTTTTCCTATTTGGTCTGAATTTTAATGAAATAAGTAAAAGTTCCCTTTGATATTACTAATAATGAATGAGAAGAAACACCATTTTCATTAGTTTGATATTTATTACCCCCAAAATTTAGACAATAACAAGGATAGCCCCAAATAACAAAAATTGACAATGTCAGTAGCGGGTGTTTCCACCATTTTCCGCAATGACAGCTTGACAGCGACGTCTCATGCTCCTCACTAGCCTCATGATGTTGTTCTGAGGCAATGCGTTCCACTCTTCCACAAGTGCTACACGCAGTTCTGCCAGGTCACGTGGGGGTGGGGTACGATCATCCAGTCTCTGCTTCAGCTGGTCCCAGACATGCTCAATGGGGTTCAGGTCAGGGGACATTGCTGGTCATACCATATGAGGCACGCCGACTTCCTGAAGTCGAGCTGTGACAATTCTGGCACGATGTGAGGGGCATTATCATCCATGAACAGAAAGTTGGGGGTGTGCTGGCGGAATTGGGGGATGATGATGGGTTCTATGATGTCTCTGAGGTAAGAACGTGCAGTGACTGAGCCATCTAAAATAACCAAATCTGTTTTGCGCTGACTGGTGATGCCTGCCCAGACTGTTGCACCTCCTCCACCAAAGCGAACCCTGGGGACCATGTTGACCTTGGCGTATCGCTCACCTCGCCTTCTCCAGCAACGCTGACGACCGTCATTTCTGTGCAAGGTGACCCGACTCATCAATGAACAGGAGGGTAGACCACTGCCGCATTGTTCAGGTCACACGGTCTTGTGCCCACTGCAAACGTTCACGGCGGTGTCTTGGTGTCAGTGGAGTCACCTGCAACGGTCATCTGGCATTCAAGCCAAAGCGGTGGGGGCGGTTGCGAATGGTTTGTCTGGAAACCCTACTACCCCTCACATTTTGTAAACAGGCCTGCAGCTGTGTGGCAGTTGCATAACGATGTATGAGTGCATAGGTCCTTAGGTACTGGTCATCGTTGCGGTCTGTTACTCATGGGGCTCCACTCCTGGGTCCGTCACAAACTCTGCCAGTAGTTCTGTGTCTTGCTGCAAGACTGCTGATGACACTTTGAGTTCACGAGCAACATCTGACTGCCTGCCACCGACCCGACGGCGCGCTATGGCCAGGTGGCACTGCTCGTCCGTTAAGTGACGTTGTGTGTTCATGGCTGTTTGAATGACTTACTGACAATACCAGCTTTTTATACCCACAGAATGTTGAAATTGATGCCACATTGAAAAGGGTTGTCTTTTAGTTTTTTGGTATTGGCCCCAATATGTAAGGCACACTGTACACAGTGAGACCATTACGTGGAAAACACAAAATGAGGTGTGTCTATCACCCCAATACAATTGCCTTCCTATCCCAAAAATCTCTGAAGTGAAACAAACACCGTATGTATGACATCCACTGAGTCTCACAATATCCCTAACTTATTGTGAGTAGTGTATATAAGGGAGTGCATTCTGGAAGTAGGGAGAGAACATCTGTGCTGTGGTCTTCTCTTCATGCTGCATGAGTAAAGGAATTGGATTCATCACACTGGGTTCGTAATTCTTCAGAGAACTAGCAACTCTCAATATTTTGGAAGAATTTCCCCTACATTTTGGCAATGAGGATAGGATGAATGTGCTGCTGATCAACGCCTGGGTCTAGACTGAAGGTAACTGCCAGCAGGGAAAGTTTCGCTCTGACAAACGGAGGACAGGATCCCACCTGATGTCAGACTCAGGTGGTGGACAGTGACTGCGTCATCCATTGGAAAAGTGAGTACAGTGTTTTGAATCAATTCAAATGTGAAAAAGACACTGCATTTTTCCTGTGTGGTAGTGACTGTCTGGTTTGTTCCCGAGTTCGAACTTGTGTAGGTCCCATGTTTTCCTGTGTGGTACTGGGAGCCTGTTTCCATATAATCCCTGAGGGGTGTTGGAAACGCGGTTTCAGGTGTTGCCGAAACCATTAAAGTAAAGAAAAAGAAAGAAAAAGAATAAAATAGAAATACAACTAAAAAGACTAAAATAGAAAAAAAGGATAAACAGAAAATTTGGAATAAATATATAAGAAACGTAACTAAGAAAAGAATGCAAAGTACTGTAATGCTGAGTGGACAGTAAACCACGATAGAGGTGGCCCTTAGGGAGGATTTGGGGAAAGAACCACCAACGACAATATGGCATATGAGTTAAGAAAAAGAAAAAAACCTAGAAACTTTGAGGCAATTCAGTCAGTGTCTAGTATACATTGTGTATACTACAAAGGTGCGGTGCTTGGAACGTATGTGTCATATAAGCCGCCTGGCTGACTGCTGTGCTCAAAGGTTTTGTGTGTATGATACGATCCGACCATACACTGGTATGGAAAGATCAGTGTGATTGTGATCTTTGTGTGACTGATGAGCCCATTAGAAATCAAAGCAAAACCAATCCAAGTGAGTCTATGGTAGAAATGGGGATCGAACTGGGGAAATTAAATTCCTTTTCTTTAAGCATTACTGAAATTTCTGAAAAATGGGGAAACAGTGTAAAATGAGGATGTTCAATTTTGGCACCATGTTGCCAGGGTGTGTTGTCTATCATAGGTACACGTAGAACAGATTGTTTAAAGATGGTGTAGATTAATGTTTGAAGAAAGAGGACAAGAAAGTAGGGAAGAAAATTATAAACTGGCAGATCTTCCAGATATGGGAGAGAAGCAGAAATATGGAAATGAAGAGAAAGATTAAGAGAGTAGAAGAAGAGAAAGACTGAAAAGAGAAATGTAGGGCCAGAAGGAGGGCTAAACCTCTTCCATATGCTGTCTCCGTGTCTGCAAGAATGCCTACAGGAGGGGAAGAACCCCTCTAGCTAAACAACTCCAGGAAGACCTACTGTACCTGACCTGTCCAATCTCTCTCTGAATACTACAACAGTGACTGGGAAAGGGCAGAGACAAACTAACAATGCTTCTCCCAGGAAATCTTTTTTGTCAGTAGCAGCCTCCTATAACCACAGGCTTAGGAGCCAAAAGGGCAAAGGAGTGTGATGATGACATTCCCATGCTGGTGGTTGGTGACCGTTTGGACAGACATCTTGCATGTTTAAAGAAACAAGGTGTGGCGAAACGAGGGTGGGATGATTACTAAGTTATCAGACGATCTTTTCTATTTTATTTGTTACCGACAACGCCACCTTGGGTTAGGGCCCAAGGACCCGTACTAAAGGTCAATTATCACCTCTCACAAAAGGACACTCAGGTTCGTTCACTCAGGGACGGCAGGAGACAGAGTTCAATGATCACATCCAACATTTTATTATTTAAATGAGCACAAGGTTTGGCACAAAAAGTTAAAAGGAGTAGAGAGCCCAACTGGGGAAGGGAGGAGGTGCTGGCTGAGGCTTACCGGCTGGAGGAGGGGTCGGCAGTGGAAAGTGACGTCCAAAAAAAGAAAGGAGAGCACCCCACTCACACAGCAAAAACGTGACGTGCACACAAAGAAAATCTTGAACGAGGCTCATGCACATACAAGGGATCACCACCACCACCCAGGGGAACCACCACCACCACCGTCAGCCTTCAGCTCTTGGAGAAGATAAGAGGCACAGTTAAGAGGGCTCACAGTTAAAACAAACAATATCTCTTGACATAAACAAACTGATGAATAATCAATCAATGAACAGAGTAGTAATAATTAGAATTAATCAGAAATCAAACAAAAGAAAAAGAAAAGAGTCTCTGGCCAGAGATATCAACTCAACAGTTAACCATAATTAATACATTAACACAAATAAAGAAGGGCTCAAATTGAGAAGTTCCCCTTCCAAAGGAAAATTAAATAAACAACTACACCACACCTTGGCAGATTACCTTTAAAACACACACACACACACACACACACACACACACACACACACACACACACACAGTCCAAACGAATGGCTGAGAGTCCCGGCAGAGCTCGCAGCGGCCTACCCGAGCGGCAGCCACACACGCACACACCACACCACGCACAGCAGCAGCGGGAAACAGGGTCAACAGCAGGAGGCAAGCCGACGAGGGACAGCCGACAGGACCCCGAACCAAGCCAGCGAAGTAGCAGCGGCCGCGGCGGTGGAGGTGGTGGCAGCGGCAGCGGTGCAGTGAGCGGCAGCGGCGCAGCGAGCGGCTGCGGCAGCGGCAGCAAAGCAGCAACAGTAACAAAGTAGCCATTGCTTAATAGCCTTGATTACCCAGTGCTCTCCTTACGTAGCTTTAGCGTTCATAAACACCAGTTCCCAAACGTTCGCACTGACCGTTACCTGCAGGATGGTACGGTGTGGTGCGGGATTTTTCAATGTTGTAAAGACCACACAGCTGCTGAATGAGTACGCTTTCGAAATTGCAACCCTGATCAGAATGGATGCATGCTGGAACACCAAACTTTGAGAACCACTCCGTGACGAGCACCTGTGCCACTGTAGAGGCGTGCTGGTCCTTTAGAGCAGCTGGCAAAACCACTTAGAGAACCACTTCTCCCCCATCGGAGTGAAAGGCTTGCCGGTACAGCACTCCGGCCCGCTCAACCAGTCATCCCCACTGCTTGAGGAGCGCCAAAGCTGGTGGGGACAACTGCTTGCGTTCTAAAACACAAGAACCTCCTGGGTCACAGGGTCAGCTCGCTGAAGTTCTCCGATGTCTGCAGGCAAATGCTGAGGCAAAGCCTGGATAGCAGCCTGACAGGCTGCAGGCCCTCGGACCTGGAGAGCTTGTTTCAAGGGCTGTGGAAGCTGCGTACCAGGGATGATCATTTCAAGATCTACGGTTCTGGGTGGATGCAAACGAGACAGAGCGTCTGCATTTGTGTCACTCTTGCCAGAGCGGTAACAAATCTCAAAATCGAACGACGCAAGTTGGGCTACCCAACGCTGCTCCAGGGCTCCAGGTTTAGCCGATGACAGGTGGCTAAGTGGATTATTGTCCGTAAAGACAATGCATTTGTGGCCAAGCAAGTACTCACGGAATTTGTCCGCCATAGCCCATTTTAGTGCCAGAAACTCAAGCTTCATGGAGCTATAATTGACTGGGTTGCGTTCGGTTGGCCTCAGGCTTCGGCTGGCATATGCTATAGGCCGGACCTTCCCTCCATGCTCTTGCGAGAGCACTGCGCCAAGGCCTCCATGGCTTGCGTCAACTTCCAAGATGAATGGAAGGGAAAAGTCAGCGTATGCCAGCATGGGTGCAGTGGTAAGCTTAGATTTTAAGGCTTCAAAGCCCCACTGATGTTCTCCTGTCCACTTTTGCAAAACTTGCTGTTCAGACCGTCTGGACTTGGACGCCACAAGTTCAGCAACCAGGCGATGTAAAGGTGCAGCCAACTTGGCAAAGCCCTCCACAAAGTGCCGATAATAGCTAGCGAACCCAAGAAAGGACCGCAGCTCCAAGATGGTGGTCGGAGGCTGCCAGCTGGCTACCACTTCAACCTTGCCTGGATCGGTGGAAACACCTTTGGCCGAAATGATGTGGCCCAAATAACGCACCTCGTATTGGAAGAAGGAGCACTTTGACAACTTCGCCTTCAGACCTTCGTATTGTAACCGCTGCAGCACCACTTCCAATCTCTCGAGATGTTGCTGATAGGTGGAGGAGAAGACCACGATGTCATCCAGATACAAAAGCAACGACTGACATTGCTGATCTCCGAAAACCCGTTGCATGAGTCGCTGGAACGTGCTGGGTTAATAACACAACCCGAAAGGCATGCGGTTCAATTCGAAAAGTCCGAAAGGAGTACAGAATGCGGTCTTGGGTCGGTCGGCCTCTGCCACCGGAACCTGATTGTACCCGCTGGCTAAATCCATGGTGGAAAACCAGCGGGCTCCGGTGAATGCATCCAGCGATTCCTCAATCCAAAGGAGAGGGAACACGTCTTTTCGAGTCCTGCTGTTAAACTGCCGGTAGTCTACGCACAAGCGCAGACTCCCATCTTTTTTTTTTACCAGCACGATCGGTGAAGCAAGCGGACTGCAGCTCTCCCAGATAACCTGCGCACCAAGCAGCAGGTTGATGTGTTCTTTAACCACTTCATATTCCGATGGCGGAATACGCCGGTAGCACTGACGGATGGGAGTGTCGCCAAGAAGCGGGATTTCATGTGTTATCAGGTTGGTGCAACCCAAGTCGCCGTCGTGAGAAGAAAAGACAGAAGCGTATTTTCAAAGAAGAAGTTGGACTTCCTCCCGCTCTTCGGCTGACAAAGCAGACAGATTAACCGCATCTATTTGATCTTGCAGTGTAGAAGTCACAGCCTGGGATGCAACGGTGGCTAGGTAAGATGGAACCTCCTTAACCCCAGAAGGTAAGCTCACCACACAAACCTCACGCAAAACACCAACCTCTGTACGGGGGTAAAGAAACACACAAGGAAGCAGACACGGAAGGTGGAGGAGCATGTTCCCCTCTGCACTCCCTGGCAAAGTGGCTGGGCAGCTGACACCGCCGGCAGATTAGCGGACCACGGTAAGAAGAATGGTTACGCTGCGGATTGATCTGCAGCTGAGCAAGAGTTTCTGTGAGACAGTTAAGCTGTTCCTGTTGGAGCTTCAGCATCTGTTTCACCTCCTGCCACTCTGAAGCCTGTGGTGGACTAGCCACAGAAGGAGTAATCTGAACACCACACTGCAAGCCCATTATTGAAGGTACTGAGTGGCTTCGGTCCCGCACACCCGCTGGCAATCGCTCTCGCTCCCACCTAATTGCCTCTGTCCTAGCATCCAGCAGAGAGACGGTAGGCTGCCTGCATGTAAGTTGTTTTAGTTCTCGGCAAAGGGAACCATCAGTAACATTTTCAATAAACTGATCGCGCAACACAACATCTGCATTTGGCATCTCGCTTGGAGCACTTTGTTTCACCACAGACATCAAACTCAGTAATGCAAGGGAGAACTCTTGAAGGGTCTCTCCCTCTTGCTGTCATCTTGAGAAAAACGCCTCTTGTAACGCAACGTACGAGTCGGCACAACCATACAGCTCTCGCAAAACCGCAATAATTTTAGCTGGATCACTTCTATCTATGGCCGATATTTTATTTTATTTTGTTACCGACAATGCCACCTTGGGTTAGGGCCCAAGGACCCGTACTAAAGGTCAATTATCACCTCTCACAAAAGGACACTCAGGTTAGTTCACTCAGGGAGGGCAGGAGACAGAGTTCAATGATCACATCCAACATTTTATTATTTAAATGAGCACAAGGTTTGGCACAAAAAGTTAAAAAGGGGAAGAGAGCCCAACTGGGGAAGGGAGGAGGTGCCGGCTGAGGCTTACCGGCTGGAGGAGGGGTCGGCAGGGGAAAGTGACGTCCAAAGAAGAGAAAGGAGAGCACCCCACTCACACAGCAAAAACGTGACGTGCACACAAAGAAAATCTTGAACGAGGCTCACACACACACACACAAGGGATCACCACCACCACCCAGGGGAACCACCACCACCACCGTCAGCCTTCAGCTCTAGGAGAAGATAAGAGGCACAGTTAAAGGGGCTCACAGTTAAAACAAACAATATCTCTTGACATAAACAAACTGATGAATAATCAATTAATGAACAGAATAGTAATAATTAGAATTAATCAGAAATCAATCAAACAAAAGAAAAAGAAAATTAAAGAGTCTCTGGCCAGAGATATCAACTCAACAGTTAACCATAATTAATACATTTTGAACACAAATAAAGAAGGGCTCAAATTGAGAAGTTCCCCTTCCAAAGGAAAATTAAATAAACAACTACACCACATCTTGGCAGATTACCTTTAAAACACACACACACACACACACACACACACACACACACACACACACACACACACACACACACACACACACAAAGTCCAAACGAATGGCTGAGAGTCCCGGCAGAGCTCGCAGCGGCCTACCCGAGTGGCAGCCACACACGCACACACCACACCACACCACACCATGCACAGCAGCAGCAGGAAACAGGGTCAACAGCAGGAGGCAAGTCGACAGGACCCCGAACCAAGCCAGCGAAGTAGCAGCGGAGGCGGCGGCGGCAGCAAAGCAGCAACAGTAACAAAGTAGCCGTGGCTCAATAGCCTTGATTACCCAGTGCTCTCCTTATGTAGCTTTAGCGTTCATAAACTCCGGTTCCCAGTCCGGTTAATTTGCGTCCCTTCTAAAGAGGGAGAGGGGTGAAGAGGGTCTGCGTAGCAGGGGAGACAGCCACCACCCACCATGCGACCAGCAGACTGTTAGAGGGAGAGGAGCGGAAAGGGAGCTTAGCACCTGGCTAACAGCAATTAACAATGAAAGTTCACCATGACTCGGCGGCGGTAAACGACCCCAATATATTGCCCTGACCACGATGAAGACATCGGATCTATTGGAGAGTTACGGTTTGAGTTAAATAAAAGGCTGATGAATGTACACAAACAGCACGCTAAGGTGCGCCTACCTGTGCTCTGAGATGAGTGGCTAGTGGATGGGCCGAAGAGGCAGGAAGCGAGAGGTCGGGAGGAAGGGCACAGCCTACTTTTATCTCCTCAGCATAAACAATGATTGGCTAATAAGCCAGAGAGGGCGTGGTGAAGCAGAAGCTTGTTTGAAATGGCAGTGGTGCCTCATACCACTACAAAGGGGAACGTGGATTTTAACTAGATGAGAAAACAAAGAGAACAGAAGAGAGATGGCAGTCAGGAAAAACTGTGGTAGAGGGAGTATGTGGACAGATTTGTTGACCTTCATCCCTTATCCTATCTGGGGAGAAGGACAAGATCCAGAGGAATTTTGGCCAGAGGCACCAACAAAAGGACCACAGGCACAACCATAGGAGACAGCGGAGGCAGGTCAGAGCATTAAATAATGCTGTGATCCATTTGTCTCGTAAATCCCCTGCCGAGCTGGAAAGTGTAAATCTCGCAGCTATCTTGCGACATTTCACCGAGACACACCCCCTTTTGGTCGTAATATCGACCGTCCCACTCGGGGCTCCTCAGAGTACACCAAGCTGAGGGAGGGTGAACGTACGACTCGCAAAACAAAGATGGCTGCGCCCATATTGAGATGTATTTTCTTTGTATTTGTACTACGTTGGTCATTTTAATGTCAATTTTAAATGCTCTTACACACTTGTTTACATTGCTGCTTTAGTCCGGTCACCAATTTATGCATTGCATGGTGTTGCTGTGCATGCAATACAATGTAAAGTTTTGTTTTCAAGCTGGTCTGCTAAATAGGCTAATGTAGCTAACAGTAACAGTAGCCTGCCACTGCCCCTGGTGACTCAAGAAAAAACGTGACAGCACTTGTTGAAATTAAAATAGGCGAAAATGGCAAAATATTATTGAAATGTAAGGCTTGCAATAACGGAATTACTTGAAATGTTAGTGTTTCTGTAGAAAAACATTATTATTTCACATTGACCTGAAACAGTACCCAAAAAGCAAGACAGCTGCTGCACTGGTGGCGTCCATGTTCTTTTCGACTGGTAATGCCCAAAGACAAACTGGAATGCTATAAATGATACATGCGTCACGTTCTCGTGTCAGACCAACTCAGGTGGGGGATTTACGAGACAAATGGATCGCAGCATAAGGCAGACACAGGCACACAAGGAGAAGACAAATGATGACAATGACAAACCAGTTGTTACACACTAATGATATTTACAGATAACACTAAACTATAAGACAACCTCAGGTTAATTCGTAATGTACTAAGTGGTATTCTTTGTAGATTCAGGAGCAGATTTCTCCATAGTCAAAGCGTAGCTTTCAATGGTATCTGTTGTTTTTGGGCTTGTAGCAAGTTCTGATTTTGGGATCAGAGTGCAACTCTATGTTAGACTATGTAAAAGAATATATCACCTCAGCCCTGAAGCTGTTGAAGACATTGCTCCTGCCTCCGATAGATCAAAGAGTCATTGGTGAAACCCCATCCTGCTTGTAAAGAGACTAAATAGGGGTGGAGACCATATTAAGGTCTGAGGGGGATAAATTAAGGTGTGAAACTTCCAGCCCCAACAGGACCAAATGTTGCAACACAAATGTCACAGGTTCCATCAGGATCCTGGTGGTGTTGTAGGAAATTGATTTAGTGAATGCAGACTTAGCATTCTTGTGAATCCTAACTCACAGTTCTTGTTTGTACTTGTAATGGGTATACGTGGACTCAAGGTTTCTCTCCAGTCCCATTTTGTTGCTGTGACTGTAACTGAAAACCTTGTACATTGGTAGCCACCATGTTATAGTACACTTTTTCAGTAGGTTGACAATCTTTTAGTGTGCTCCCCTACAAAAAGGGATTGTCAAACTGACAGTTTTTGTTTAGATAGAAAATTATCATAATTTATTCATAATCATAATCTTAAGTGCTTGCTCATGGTGGTACTGTTGGGTCTCTGTAAATAATGTTTTAAAGAGTTCTGTCTAGACCTACTCTATTTGAAAAGTGTCCTGAGATAACTTCTGTTATGAATTGGCGCTATACAAATAAAATTGAAAAATGTTTATTTGAAAAAAAGCAACTTGTTTTGCAATCAGTGCGCTATCTTGGCCATATAATCTAAAGTTTTGAAAATTAGGTCCGGCCACATCCAGACAAGTGTGGATGTTCTAAAAAATGCGTATTAAAAACAAATTAATGACATCATGTGTTGCGGAGATCTCCCTACCCCTGTATGACATCATACATGGGGAAGAGTTTTGACAAGACTGACTTTTTGACTTGGACTCCTGAAGCAACAACAGCCTTTAATGACTTAAAAAAAAATTAAAAAAGAGAGAGAAGAGTTGAACTTAGCTCCCTTTGGCTAGGATTCTTAGACCCTATTGTGTCCTTTTTATGTTAAACAAAGGAAACCACAAGCAGAACACAAACTCGGTTGGTTTTGATTTCCAAATACAGGCTTTATTGAGAACCAGCTGGTGAAACGGTGATGTAAAGCTCCTGCTGGCAGTGGTAAGAGGGTTATGGCTGAGATCCAGGCAGTGTGGCTGATAGGAAGGAGAGGGCTGACTGATACAGGTTTTAGTTGTGATACATGAAACGTGGGATGTATTCTCATTGACTGGGGAAGCTTGAGTTTGACAGCTGAGGGGTTAATAATTCTTTCAATCTGAAACGGGCCAATGTAACGAGGAAAGAGTTTTCTAGAGTCTGTTTTTAAGGGGATGTCTCGAGAGGAAAGCCAAACCTTCTGACCTGGTTTGTAGGCAAGTGCAGGAGTCAGGCGAAGATTAGCGATTTGATGGTTGCAGTCTGCGGAGCTAAGCAGGCGTGAGCGGGCATCTCTCCAGATCTTCTGGCAGCGACGAATATGAGCCTGGACAGAAGGATTTGCAATCTCCTCCTCCTGAACAGAGAGCAGAGGGGGCTGATAACTGAAAATAACTGAAAAGGGGACATACCAGTGGCTGCGCTGATGAGGGGGTTGTGGGAATATTCCACCCAGGCGAGTTGTGTGCTCCATGAAGCTGAGTTGTTAGCAGTGATGCAACGGAGGGTAGCTTCCAGGTCCTGATTTGCTCGTTCTGTTTGTCCATTGGTCTGGGGATGAAAACCAAAGGAAAGACTCACCGAGGCTCCGAGGGCTGAATAGAAGGATTTCCAAACTTGAGAGACAAATAGAGGGCCATGGTCAGAAACAATGTCCGAAGGGATCCCATGCAGGAACACATGATGAACTAGGTGGTCAGCAGTCTCACGAGCTGTGGGGAGTTTAGGGAGAGCCACAAAATGGACAGCTTTGGAGAATCGTTCCATAATAGTTAAAATGACTGTGTTACCTTGTGAGGGAGGCAGGCCTGTGACGAAGTCCAGAGCAATATTGGTCCAGGGACGTCCTGGTATGGGCAATGGACGGAGCAAACCAGCTGGTGCCTGATGGGAGGCTTTTCCGCGGGCACACACTGTGCAGGCAGAGATGTATGCTCTGGTATCTCCATGGTAGGCCACCAGAAATGTTGTTTAAGGAGTGATAGAGTACAGACTATGCCAGGATGGCAGGCAAACCTGGAAGTGTGCCCACACTGAAGCACCTGAGAACGGACAGAGTCCAAAGTCTATTAGATGGACCGTTACCTGGGTCAGGTTGTATCTGCTGGGCCTCCTTCACGAAGGACTCCACCTCCCAAGTCACTGCAGTTGGCAGAGTGGCAGGTAATTGCATACAAGTTCGGGGGACAGACGAAGTTTGGCTCACCAGTTTCCCTACATCTACTGATGAGCCCTTCCTTTTGGCCAAAGGGGGCAAGTGGCGAGGAAATGACCAGTCTGACCACAGTATATGCACTCACCTGTTCTTATCCGACAGAGGCGTTTGGCTGGGGACAGACAGGCTCGCCCCAGTTGCATCGGCTCCTCTTCAGGTGAGACAGGTGACTTGAGTCCAAAAGCAATGAAAGAAGAGGAGTTCTATATCTTTTAACACAGGGCTTGATTAGAAGGGGTCTTCTAAATCAAAGACAAGTCTATGTCACGACCGAACTATGGACTAGAACCCAATTGCACAACTCAGACAAAAGTATCAAAATAAAGTTTTATTAACAAAACAATAAACACTCTTGCGAGGTAATACTAGGACTAAGAAAACAAACAGAAAATCACTCTTGCGAGGAAATGCTATGGCTAAGAAAACAAACAGAAAATCACGAGCAAACAAAGTAACAAAACAACAAGACCTGACAATTGGACATGGATCGATAAAGCGCTGGTTCTCTGGTGCATGGGAGAAGACGAACTGGCACAGGACA